>NC_026480.1:763122-920675 GCF_000328475.2 Mycosarcoma maydis
GAACACCGTTGCCCATCCTATCATCATGCTTCACTATCAGACTTTCCATCTCACAGCCGTGCCGAGATTCTGACGTCGTGAACCAACCTCCTCAGCTTCCTATTCACACCAACCAGCCGCCAACACCCTCGCTGCAGGAGTCCAGCGCCCCATGCGCCAGCTCGTTTCTGAGCAGCAGCTCCAACTTGCCGACATTCACCGCTTCACTCCTTCATGCTCACGCGGTCGCCAAAAGAAGCTCAAATGCGATACAAATCTCCCATGCAACCAGTGCATAGTTAAAGGCGTCCACGACGACTGTCGCAAAGACTCCAGAATACCACGAGGCAGAAAGCGTCCAAAGTTAGCACCCCCTAGCTCTACGGACAACGCCAACGACGAGATTGCTTTCCTGCGCAAACGCGTTAAAGAGCTCGAGCAGATAATCGCTCGAAAAGATAAAGCTGCCTCATCCTCTCAGCCTTCCTCTCCTTCTACCAGCCACCGTCCGTTGAGTAAGCACGCCGCATCGTCGTACGGGCTTGGCACTAGTTCGCGCGGATCCCAGACCACCGGCCCTTCCGAGCTAGGCTACAGCCAGTCGCGAGAGCGCTACAGCATCGCCTCTCCTTCATCTGACTCGGACGAAGACGAGGTTGGCGACATGGAAACCTCTCTGTCCACGCTGGAAAAGCTGGCAGCATCAGATCCTCGCGTCAGCGAACCTGGTCACGGCAAAGCAATGTACAAGCAGATTAACAGCGTCACTCCAAGGCAAATCTCACGCAGAACTTGCAGCTCCTACTTTTCCGCACCAGCCGCATTCAACGAGCGCATCGAGATCATCAAGCTTGCCAAGCGTATCTTGCCCGAGAAGCACCTCGTCGATACGCTAATCTACACCTTCAACCTGCGTTGTCACAATTTAGTCGGCCGCATCGTGCACATGCCTTCGTTCCAAAAAGACATTGACTTTTTCACCCGCGCCTCCATCGAAGACCTGCTCACTGCACCACAAGACATGTCGGACCTCGCGCGCTACCTCATGATCCTTCGTCTTGGCATGCGCTTCTATCCTTGGAAGGGCGGAATGTTCATTGACGACACGACGCCAGAATTCACCGCCATCAACGCGCTCAAGAATCGCGGTGACGACATCTCTCTTCAATGGCTCAACTTGGCAAAGAGAGCCCTGGCCCTCGACCGCGACTTTAGCCTCAACTCACTCCCAGCAATTCAGACCGCCATTCTTATGCTCCTAGATGGACGTGAGTCTCCGTCCTACCTGCGCATGCTCCTCCGCATCTCCATTCAGACGGCTTTGGATATGGGCCTTCATCGTCTTGGCAACGCTATGCCTTCCCCCAACAACCCTGACGATGATATCATCCACATCGAGTCGGGTGTCCGCATCTGGTGGTACCTCGTCGTCAAAGATTGGTGCTCGGCTCAACGAGAAGGTGCATACACCATCCATCCGTCACAGATGACCACACGAAAGCCCTTACACACTACCGATGCGCGCCTCTCCGAGGGCCGCACCGATGAGATCTCGCTCGACGACTATTGCGAAACCAGCTACACCCTCTGCCAAATCGAGCTAGCCAACATCATCCGTGAGAGCATCGATCTGCGCAACGAACAGAGCACCCTTGGAGGCGCTTACGACGTCATCTCGCCCAACAACAAAAAGCTGCTTCACGTCAAGCTCGAGACTTTCCTCAGCGACTTGCCTCCCTTCTACCGCCTCGATAGCACCGAGATGCGACCCGGCGTGCTGGCCGTTCAGAGGTGTCTATTGCATCAGCAGACTTTCGACGTACTGCTCAAGTTGAACCGCAAAAGCCTATCTTCGTACAGCGAACGCGCCACCTGTGCTTTGCTTGCCGAGCAGATTGTCTCAACCCAAAAGCTGCTTCGTAGTGTTTGTCCTGTCATTGATGGCTTCTGGGTCAATTTCCTGCATCTTTTCGGTGCGACCTTGACTCTGACCATTTCGCTCCTGCTCGACGACGATTTGACCGAGGAAACAAGAAGCCGGCGCCGCGGCAAAGTGCACACAGCTCTGGCCACTATGCGCGAGACGCCGGGTTCGGATCGTGGTAGCCAGATTATCGAAACCTTACTCCAAGAGGAGCAGAAGCAATGGGCGGCTGGTCCGAAAGACTCATCTCGCCGAAAGCTCAATTTCGCCGCTTTGACCAGGCGCATTGTAGCGCAGACATCCGAGCTAGCAGGCACGCCGGCTCGAACAGAAACCATCACTACTCCCATCGAGGGATCAAGCTCGAGCTGCAATTTGGCGCAAAATTTCGAGCGAAACGGAGGTGTCGGCATCTTGACTTGGGACACCACTCCGGACGAATCTGTGGTTCCAGCTTTCGCCTCTTCATGGGGTGCTGATATCACTGACCCTACCGATCCCACGGGACTGCTCAGCTCATACGTGCCCCAGCCTGTCGAAGATGGGCAGATTGACGACCTCGGTCCGAAGGAGCCGTGTATGTATCACCGGCCTCCTACTCGACCTTATGAGCACAGTCTGCGTCCATGGCAGGAGCCTAGTCAGGCAGCCACTTCTAACCAAGCTTGTGCTACCAATGGCATCGAGAACAACCTTTGGGATTGGGTGTTTTCGCAGGCTGTGATCCATTGCGGACCTGAGCCGCCGGTGGAGGGCCCACCGCGAGCTGCTATCACATCGAAAGCGTCATCTGTTGTACCAACTCCTGCATGGTCCTCTTCGAGCGCGTCGCGTGCCGCACTGCCACCAATTTCGGCTACGAGGATCCACACACCTGCTAGTACTGCCAGCGAGCCATCTAGCGCGTCGACCACGTACTCGTATAGCTACAGTGGTCAGCACTCGCACCAGCGCAGCTCATACAGCTCGAACAGTTCGCACTCTCACAGCTCGCACTCGCACTCTCCGCGCGCTGCTGCTCCTGCTCTTGTACCATCGGTGCTCTCGCCGCTCCCAGCTCGCGATGCACCTTGCTTGCTCCCGGATCGTGCTGGAGTCAAATCCAACACCACTACCTACACCCACACCCACCCTCCTCCTCTACCACCTCCGCCTACTTCACTTCGAGGCTGGTCCGACCACCACGCTTCCAGAAGCTGAACACATGACGCCTTACATAAGATCGTACGCGTGACCTGCACAGTTTTGGCTCCCTTTAATCGATCTACTCGACCTTACACCATGCTTTCGCTTAATCTTTTTCTGTCCTGCATCCATTCGTAAACAACAGGCGACTCGAATCACGCCCATCCCTGATTGTATTCTTCTAGTGTAACACCATTCTCATTGACAGCTAGACGTCATTTGTCATCGTGATGCTCGGTTTGGCGTGTGCCGGTGATGTGGGTACTGTACACGACTCAGCTCAGAGATGGTGAGCAGTTTGCGACGAGCAGACGAGCAGACAAGCGGGAAGAACGAGATACGAAACACACACAAACGAAGACGAATGTTTATAACTGGAATCAAAAGGGACTAAACGAAGGACGTAGATGGGATCAACGAGCACTAGCGCCGCTCTTTGTGATGGCGACGGCGGCAAGGACAGCGACACCCAAGAAACCGATCGCGGCTGGCAAGGCGAGGTCTTTGGGCAATACGCCAAACAGGAGCTCGTCGTCTGCCGATGGCTTGGTGTGCTTCTTGGATTTTCGCCTGACGTCAGCCTGCTCGTCGACAGCATTTTCTCTCTCCTCCTCTTCCGCCACACTCTGCAGTTGCACTTCGGCGTTTTCCTTTGCCTGCTGACGTTTGCGCGCCGCCAAACCCGCCGACATTGTCGAAGCAACCGATCGTGCAGCAGCATCTTCCCACCCTCGTCCACCTTGTAGCAGCAGCACCACGCGATCGCGTCCTTGTTTGCGCGCAACCTTTACGCTATCCTGCACATCACCATCTGCAGTAATCAGCACCACATCGTCTTCATCGTCTGTGTACGCCAACTGGAAGTCATTCGGATCGGGAACTTCACCCACCGCACTAGCTACCGCAGAGGACGATTGAGCATCGCCGTTCATCTCACCGACATCGCACGCGGGCGCACTAGACACCGCAGCCGCCGGCTCAAAGAACGGATCGCCCCCCAACTTGATACACACAATCTCGCGGATCGTCTCGTAGCTATCGTACCGAGCTTGGAATCGGTGGGTCCTACCAGACGGAGTGACGAATTTGAACAGATAAGTACCGTCATCAGCCTCAACAGCGGCGGAAGAGGGCAGACCAATCGCACTGGCTCCATCATCACCGTTGATGTGATGACCCACAGCGCTCGCCGAGTCGTTCGGATGCAGATCCGATGAGATATCGGCAATGCCGCCACCCACTTTGCTGGGCGTGGCAGGTTCAAACTGGCTTTCGGATTGACGCATGCTTCCGGAGACCGCCGACTCGTCGTCACCGGCGATCGAGTTGGTCTGGCCGAAAGAGTTCCAAAATCGGTTCCACATGGGACCTCCGGCAGCACCGTCGCCGCCCGCCTGTTCGTCATTCATGCTGTTGATCTGTTCGAGTGTAGCATAAGTGAGCTTGAGCACATCGACGACGCCAACGAGGCGGCTGTCAACGTCAACAACGGGCAAGTTGAGGTACCGTCCGTCGTGCATCTTTCGAAGCGCTTCCTGGATGGTCAGCGAAGGAGGCGCAGTGTCCGGATGCGGGGTCATGACACGCACCACGGAGCACGTTTTGGGATCCAGACCGGCAGCGATGACTCGCAGTACAACGTCTTTCGACGTAAAAATACCAGCGATCTTGCCAGAGACGGCACCTCCGCCGCCGATCTGGCCGGTGCCGGGACCACTGCCGGTGGACTCCATGACGCAGACGGCGGTAGTGTGATGCTCCTTCATCAGACGCGCAGCTTCGCGCACGGTGGTTCGGACGCCGACGCAGCATGGAAGCGTTCGCGAGTCGAGGATCGTGGTCAGGTCCGGGATGCTCATCTTTTGTCGCAAAGCTTCAATGTACTGCAGCATGGCCTGCTGAGGACCGGCCGAGCCACCCCACTCGCTTTGAACGCCTTCGAGCGCATTGTAGAGCTTCTGCGACGAGCCGTGCGCACGCTCGAGCTTCTCGAGAGCTTCGTAAAACACCTTGGCAATGTCGAGCAGACCGACGACGTCGCCGTCCTCATTGCAGACAGGAAGATGACGGAAGCCGCGTGTGACCATGGTGTTGAGCGCTTCGGTAGCCGAGGTGGTGTCACGCGTGACCATGGGCGATCGGGTCATGATGGCGGATACGGGCGTGTTTCGTGCGTCGAGACCAGCAGAGACAACACGAAAGGCTAGATCCTTGGCGGTAAAAATACCAGCGAGGTGCTCATCTTCATCGACAACGAGCACGCAGTCGGTGCGCTTGGCGGCACACAGCTGACTGGCATCGGCAACGCTGATTGACTGGGGCACGGTGAGCGCGGGCAGAGGACGAAGCGCAGAAACGGTACCGGCGGCAGCAGCAGGCGGACGAGCGGTGCGCTTGGTTCGGCGAGACGACATGGGGGTGGAAGGCTTGCCCGATTTGCGCTGGAGCTCGCCTTCGATCTTTTTGCGAATCGCCTCGTCTCGCTTGGACTGACGTTTGCGCGTATCGGTGGCATCGCGGAAGCTGCTGGTGGAGCTCATGTTGGACACCGAGGTGGAACGTGGTAAATTGGTTGAGTTTTGCAAGGGGCTTAGAGATGAATCCTCTTGACGTACGGGAATAGGGATTCGCGACATCCACAGCGAGATGGAGGTGGAGATCAATGGTTGGGCGGAGAAATAGCGAGCCAGCCGACACGAAGTGTGCGAGAGAGGGAGGGAGAGAGAGAGAGAGAGAGAGAGAGACCACACGGCGCCTGAAAGTACTGTACTGTACTGTACTGTACTCGAGACTGTAAACGATTAAGCGATGTTACTGTTTGTGTTTGTGTTGTGACCAGGTGCGCATACAAGCCCAGTTACAACAACAAAAAATTGGAAATAGAAACAGGCGTGAGGGCGTTCACGGTTGTGTGTTGTGTGCTTTGACAGACTCAACTCGCAGATGTGAGATTCGTGAATAACAAGGATACGTTGGATGAACAACACTCACTGCCAAAGTGCCTTTGTCCGGTTTTCAACACGCTAGTTGCACTTGCCTTTTTGTGTCTCTTGTCTCTCGCCCCGATGAGCTTTGTTGCTCAGCTGTCGACCCTTTGCACACCGCGACTGCGCTCACTCCGTTCTTCTGGCTCAGTCTCTCGCGTTATGAGTACGCCGCCGATTCGCCTGCTTCTGGTTTGAATCGTGAATGGATAGGTCACATTCATGACTCTGTTGCAGCCATTGCTGTAGCGACACACTATCCAGCTCATCAATACAAGCTCCCAAGGTACTCTAGCACACCGTTTGACCAGGCTGGATCTCCGCTTCTTCCCTATTCGTGATTTGGTCGGTCGTGGAGGTCACGTGCGTGAAGTGAAACCTACCAGGACATCCGATACGGTCTAACAAATACGATTTAAAATTTTGCACATTCGTGATTCACGATTACAGCCACGAGCCACTCACGACTCACGACTTTGTCGAAGCACCTGCATCATGTCGATTTTGTACCTCCTTCTTGCCTCCATCGACCCACCACTTGCTGACACTGCATTGCTCTAGCATCTGTCAGCGGCGTACACTCCGCACTCCATATTCCAATATGGGCGTCGTCGAAAAGATCAAGGAGCTCGAAGATGAGGTAGCTAGGACACAGAAGAACAAAGCCACAGAGTAAGTCTCGCATCACCGCCTCACAGCTCACTCTTGGTTCAGCCCCGCTGACACGTTGCCTTGCGACGCAAACAGATATCACCTGGGCCAGCTCAGAGCAAAGATCGCAAAGCTTCGCCATGAGCTGCTCGAGCCGCAAAAGAAATCGGGCAAGCCAGGCGAGGGCTTCGATGTCATGAAGTCTGGCGATGCGCGCGTCGCCCTCATCGGATTCCCATCGGTCGGAAAATCGAGCTTCCTCTCCAAAGTTACAGACACCAAGTCTGAAGCAGCCGCTTACGAGTTTACCACGCTCACATGCCAGCCCGGCGTGCTCGAGTACGAAGGCGCCAAAATTCAGATCCTCGATTTGCCAGGTATCATCGAGGGCGCTTCCGAGGGCAAGGGTCGAGGTCGACAGGTCGTCGCCGTAGCTAAAACAGCCGACATGATCATCATTATGCTCGACGCTACGAAGCCCGACACACATCGTGCACTTCTCGAAAAGGAACTCGAGGCAGTCGGCATTCGTCTCAATAAGAGCAAGCCCGACGTTGTCCTGCGCAAGAAGAACACAGGTGGCATCGTCATCACCAAAGCCATGGGGCTTACATTGACCAAGATCGACGAAAAAATGATACGTTCCATCCTGCAAGGCTACAAGATGCATAACGTCGATGTCATGCTCAGGGAAGACATTACCGTCGACGAGTTTATCGACGTCGTTCTCGGCAACCGCAACTACGTTCCATGCCTCTACGTCTACAACAAGATCGACTCGATCAGCATGGAACAGATGGACAAACTGGCACGACAGCCCAACTCAGTCGTCATCTCGGTCGAAAAAGATCTCAATCTCGACTACCTCAAGGACACCATGTGGGACAAGCTCGGCATCAACCGTATCTACACCAAGAAGCGTGGTGAACGTCCCGACCTCTCGGATCCATTGGTGGTGCGCAAGGGAGCGACCATCGAGCACGTGTGTCACCAAGTACACAGAGCGCTCGCCGACAAGTTTAAGTATGCTCTCGTATACGGTAAGAGCAGCAAGTTTCCTACTTCGCAAAAAGTGGGTCTCAATCATGTCGTCGCAGCTGACGATGTGGTCAGCATTTTTACCAAATGAGCCGCCTTCTTCCTTCCAATCTGATCATCTTCAATGTATACTAGCTTTTCATCCATATATCCTCTCCGACATCCTGGATGCTGTCCTATCGTAGCAGGGCCGACACGACATTTCAGCTCGCTGCAAGCTGCAAGCTGCACGCTACTTCGATTATAAATTGTGAATGTGGAGCTGAACATTCAGTAACCTTGAGGAAAAGAAAGCTCAAAAATTACTCCAGGAAAATGACGGCATGAAAAAGGAAGCATCAATCACGAATTAAACAAAAAAAAAAACTCGGCCTGTGCAAAGGAGAGGGAAGACCCCCAAGCTCTACAATTTGTTTGCTCTACATCCACACCTGTAAACCTTCGTCTGCTACCACCACAACCACCACCGTCACCTTTCTCTATCTACTTTTCCGACCTCAACTGAGCCAACATCGCTCGACGCGTATCTGCCTCGCAAATCTCAGCGCTTTCATCTTCGCACGACCGGTCCCGAACGCTCAACGTTGCAGCCCAACCAAACCTTTGTGCCCTTTCATCCGCATCGCAAGGGACTCAGCATTGAGACTCTCAGTTGTCTCACCAACTGCACATTGCTCTGTGGCAAGCTCTTATTTGACAGCCTGCACTCCGCATCACACTTGCGCTGCATAGCTCGACTTGAACCTGCACAATGCCAAGAGGTGGAGCAAGAGGTGGCCACGCAATCGCCGGCGCTGCGCTGCGCAGCGCTGGACTGGTCGGAGATGGAGACGTGGGTATGCGGGATGCTGCTGGTCCAAGCAGGAGCAGAGCAGGAGGACCCGGTGGCAGGAAAGCGCAGCGAAATGGTGGAGCCTATTCACCCAATTCAGTAAGTCAGCCAACATCCAATCACCTCACGATGCCAGCGACTCGAACTCAATGGCATCCTCGGTCGCATTGCTATAATCGAAACAACACAATATCTTGTTTCCGGAGCCTTTTCTTGCGACCCCCCTAGCACTAGTCCCAAAAACACCAGACTGATCATATGTCATCGTTGTACTCTAATCATGGCGCCGCTGCTCTCCTTCTCTTCTCTTATTGCAGAATGGGGCTGGTAGCTCCCTTCAGGGCCGCATAGCGCGTCAGCGTGCCAATCCGCTCGGCAATCGCCCTCCATCAAAGGGCAAGAAAGGTGCCATCAACGTCAACGATGGTCTTCGTGCTGGCAACGCCGCCGACACCGCTTCTGTCCTTAAAAGCATCTCTTCACAACGATCTCGAGCTCAAGGAGGTGGCCGCATACCTGGCGGAGGTGGCATCATCTTTGCCGGGACTGACATGCCTAAAACACAAAACGTAGTCTCACTCATCAAACGCTTCCTCCAATCACGGTGGAATCCTCAAGCAAAGTTCTTGAATCTCGAAGTACGTTCACCATGAATCCCCTTTGGTTATGCACAAAGCTCGACACTCGACTGACCTAAGTCATGTTTGCATCTCATTCTTAGAACATGTCTGCTGATCCCATCCTTCAAGCCGAAGGCATCAAACCTCCAGGTGTTGCTGGAGCACCCAAGGAGCTAGGTAATGTCATCTGGAAGCTCTGCTCAGAAATCTATCCCGACGTAGTCACAATCTCGCTGGCAAACAACGGGTTCCGCAGTTTGGGTCCTGTTAGTTCATTGCCAGCTTATTTCCCGAATCTTCAAAATCTCTCGCTCGAAGGCAACGAGCTCAAATGGACAAAAGATCTCGACACGTTTGCTTCGAGAAAAAGCAAGCTCACCAACCTTAAGGAGCTTCTCCTCACAGGCAACCCAGTGCATACCAGTGCGATTGCCGCCGGAAACGAGGAGGGATACCGACGCGAAGTGCTGTCCAAGTTCCGCCAACTCACACTTCTGGATCAGAAGCCAGTCACACCCACTGAGTCGGGCTTTGTCAATTTGCAGTCGTCAACCAAATCCAAGAAGGTCGACGCCGATGCAGCACAAGTGCCTCTGCGCAACTTTCCTGTTCCCAACAAGCCTGGTTTCGTCGATGCCGAAGCCGGTGCAATCATGCCAAACTTTCTCTCCAAGTTTTTCACGCTATACGACTCGGACCGAAACCAGCTCAGCGAGGCGTACGCGCCTTTGGCCCAATTCTCGTATTGCCTCAACGTTGTTCCGCCTCCCAGGGCTCGTGCCGCCGGATTTCTACACACCATGCCCCACCAGAAGGAGCTCAACTTTGATCGCTACCAGGACAAGGGCAACCGCAATCTGATGCGCGTACACACTCCAAAGGGCCGTCACTTGTCGCTCCACCACGGCGTCGGCTCGATCCTTGCCATTCTCAGAAAGCTGCCCAAGACGTCACATCCTCTCAACGATGCTTCAAAGTTTGTCGTAGATGCGTGGGTACTTGCGAACAACGTGATCGGCGCAAGGCTCAAGGGCGAGGGGCGTCCCGAGGCTCTGCTCTACATCAATGTGCACGGCGAGTACGCCGAAGCGCCAAGCCAAGGTATTCGTTCCTTTGACCGAACTTTTGCCGTAGCGCCCGTGCCGCCCGACAGTACGGCTGCTGCAGCTGGCTGGCCTTGCGTCATCCTATCAGATCAACTTGTGGTTCGTCACTACTCGAGCCCTTGCGCTTGGTCTCCCGACAGCCTGCCTACGGGTGAGGTGACGGCCGAACAGACGCAAGCTATGCAAGCAGCGCAGCAGGGCGCACAAGCCGCTGCTATGTCTCAGCCTGTCGCTGCTCCGGTTCCAGCTGCCGTGGTTGCCGGAGGGGCTGCCCTTCCGCCCCACTTGCAGAACCAAGCTCCTGCAGCAGGCATTAACGAGCAGCAGCACGCCATGTCTCTTCAATTGGCCGCCCAGACCGGCCTCATCTATCCATTTGCCGTACAATGCCTACAGGAGAATGGCTGGGACTACAATCTCGCATTGGCCAACTTTCAAACTTTGAAGGCGAGCAATGCGATCCCGCCACAGGCGTTTGCTCAACCATGATCGTATATCAATATATTCTTTGCATACCGCTGCGTCCAACCTTGTATCTTGCAGAATTCTGTACCTTACGAGCTCTCATTTCAATGGCTAGAAAAGACCGTTGATTGCTGTCTTACCCCACTGCAATTTTTTTCGAGGCCACTATGTGGGCGTTGGCTACCTACTGTTGTTCAGGTGGTTTCGTTTCAGGCTGTGGATCGGTGTGAATTGCGCGAATCGATTTGTGGCAAGGCGGAGTTTCGGTCCGGAGTGATGTTCATGAAGCAAGATTAGGTGACAACCTCCGGTTGCGGATGGTTCGTTATTGGCTAGGAGGTAAAGATGAAGTTTCGCGTGGTTGCAAGTGGTGGATGAAATGGTGGGCTGGGAGGCGAGGGAGGAGGGGATACCGAGTGCGTTGAGCAGTTGGATGAAAGCCAACGGATGGGGAGCATTTCAATCACGATCTTTGTGACCTCCATCTTTTCGTCCTTGATCGATTCTTGGTTTCCGCTTCAGAGGCTGAACTCGCATGGAACATGGTGGTCAGCATGGCTGCGGGTAAACGCCGCGTTGCCAGCTTGGTGCTGTTGATGATTATTTGGTGGAGCATCGTCTCTGCAGCGGAATCGCAGTGTGAAGAGCGAAATGACTATTCACGTAAGCGACCGTCTCATAAACCGTTTACCTCTCACCAGAACAAGCAAGATCGCTCTTGCTCTTCTCCTCTACCTTCTGAATCCTGCTCGACAAGCGCAATCACGCCATCTGATTCAGCCGTGCGCGACACCTCGCTCTCCAGACGTGGCTTACCCGGCATGCCAGGCGACATCGAATGGATGGGCTTCTACGGCTCCCTCCTCGCTGTCCCCACGATGCTCTCCATCCTCGGAATCATCACCAACTACAACCTCGGTAAATCCTACTACAACTCGGAGCTCAATGCGCAGTACTACAAGCAGTCGCGCGAGATGTTGCGCGCTCACACCGCCAAGTTGATCCAGGATCAAGAGAAAAAGTTCGCAAATGCCGGAGTGAGCTGGAATGGCATGGTGTATGGGAAAGATGGACAGGTGAATCCGGGTGCGAAACTGCCAGAGTGGAATGGAAGGGTGTTGGGTGGTACAGTAGCGAACCCGAAGTCGCAGCCTGTGCCGGGTTCCGGTGGCGCTGTTCAGGGAGCTGCCGCTGGAGTTGGAGGAGGGACCACAGCAGGAGTGGCAGCAGGAGCAGGGGCAGCGAGTGCAGGCACTGGGCCTGCTCAAGTGGGAGGGGCAACAGCAGGAGGGGCAGGCGCAGAAGCACAAACGGGAACCGGAGCAATAGCAACGGGGACGGGAACAGGAGGAGCTGGAGATGCCGGAGGATCTGCACCTGTTAGCTCCGGAGCCGAACAAGGTGACGCGGAAGCAGGAGACGAAGCTCGGGGAAGCGAAGAACGAGGAGACGATGGCACAGAAGATCGCCGAGGAGGTCAGTCCGAGGGAGACGACGACTCGGACTCAGACGGTAACGACGAAGGCGATGCTGGCGATGCTGGCGACGCTGGCGACGCCTGAGTCTATTCTATTTCAACAATCATTTTTGTTCTGCATGCTGTCTTTCGCTTTGTTGTTGGTTGCGGTATCGTCTCAATTAGCTACTCGAGTCTCATTCTTACCTTTTTGAACGCTTCGAAACTGTGTTTTGATACTGATCGCACGCGGGAAAGGCTCAACATGCACGTGACTAGCAATGGTAGCAATGTGAGTGAGATTGAGGGATGCGATGCAAGAATGAGTGAGAGAACATGGATAAACACAGATCAAGACAAAGAACCAAGTTGCAATGAGGTAAGAGATAAGGAGATGATAGGGGGACTAATGGGAGCTAGCGCGACCGTACTTGCAGCAGCAAAAGGCTTCGATGCCTTCATCTTCATCTCCGAGAGGAGCTTCCCTGTCAGGACTAGTCATTTTTGGCCTCGGTATGAAGAGGTAAAACTTCCTAGCGACTTCGAGAGAACGGACCAGGACCTTAGCCGTCATCACCTTTGGTGTCCCGCTTAATCAGGCGTCCGGCTTGGGCTCCTTGTCGTGCTGAACGGGCAGTGGCGACTGGGGAGCTGGGGCGTTGCCGTCTTGAATGGGCTGCGGCGGGATGGGTTTAGTTGTGAGCTGCATCACCTGGTTCCAGTCAACATCTTTGTCGTTGATAGTGAAGAGCACCTTGTTCTGATCGGTGACGGTCAGGTTCAGGTTGATCTTGGTCTCACCAAAGTGAACGCCGACGATGCTGCTGAGCGCCTGCTTAGTCCAAGTGAATCCGCCTCCAACGCCACTGTTGGGATCGCCGCCGTCAAAGCCAGCGTGAAGTTGGCCCTTGTCCCAGTTGAGACCGCAACCCAAACCGACCTTCTCGGCCGACATGTCAGGGAAGAAGCCCTCGACCGAAGAGCCGAGTCCTCCCTTGAGTTGCGAGAGAGGCTTGTCCTCGGTCTGCTTCCACTTGACATCGTGAGGCTCGATGGCACCCTTGCCAACGTCCTCCGAGTCGTCATACTTGTAGGGTTCGTCAGCTCCAGAGGCATCAGGTTGGGGCACTGCAATGGCAGTGCACGAGATCGCAAAGGCCACAAAGGGGAGGAGGATGCTGACAAACTTCATGATTTGGGCGAGGTCGGGGAACTTGAGAAAGGGATGACCGATGCAGGCGATGGGCACGACACGGCTCAGATTCATCACTATATATATATTCGAGTCACAGCTTTGTAGTGTAGTTCAGGTCTTGTCTGTGGCGCTGCTTGGCGTCGCATCTCTGTGGGCCTGCCGTTTCATGAACGAGTGATGGGGACTCTTTCGTGGAGTAAAAAGGGCTGTCGCATGCAATGCACAGCTCGTCGAGATGAAATGAGGATGCGTTTCTGTTGGCACCACCTGTTGAGTGAGTTTGCTGATTTCGACGAGCCCCCCTGTCATTGTTTGGGAACAACGACGCACCTCAACGCGTGATGGTGTGGTCTCGAGCACGATTCGTGAATGTGCTATCCTGTCCCACTCACAAGCTCACTGCCGCACGCCTCGGAATCAACACACGCCTTGATGATACTGTGTATACGAGCTTATAGAGCATGCTTGTGAAGCGCCGACCCACAGTCACAGAGTGGGTGTGAAGCACGAAGCCGGGAGCACCGAGCACGAGCGTGGAGCGTGCACACAGAAGCACGGACAACGTCGTGCGTGGACGTGGGAGCGTGGAGCGAAGTCGCTACTTGCTAGAGCGACAAAAAAACAGTTGCCACCGCGTGTTCTTTCAAGCTGAGTCGTGAGTCGTCGTGGGTGGGTCGTGGGTCTCGTGTTTGAGTGAGTTGGCGTGTGGACGCGCTGTTCGTGTTGCGTCGAGAAAGGCACGAGGGCAGAGGAGAGACTCAAGACTCGTGACTAACATCGGTGAATTGGCCACGAGAAAATCGGCTGAGCCCTGAATAAATTCCGAGAACAACAAACACGAAAGTCACGAATTGAGAGTCGGGAGTCGTGAGTGTCACAAACGTGAAACACGAAGCACAGACACACGGAAGAAAAGGTGGAGGCTTCACACTTTGCGTCACTACAGTCACAGACGTGAGAGTCACGTAAACAAGCAAGCAATATTCACGATTCACGATTCAATAAACTCATCCAAAGCTGTTCGCTTCTTCTCGTATCTGAACATCGTCGTTTCATGCCTACAGTTGGGGCATGCTTCGTCAAGCTCGAACTCCATCTCGACCAACTGGCAGCTCGCATCCCACAATGTTGATCTCAAACACTTGACTCTCTCTTCTCCATCGGGTTATGCGGAAACGTGCACAGGCTAACGTCAGAATATCTGTCGCAGCCGGATGTATCGTGTTGGTTGAACCAGCCTCGCCTCCATTCGACGGCTAGTAGCTCTCTTCCGCCAGTCTCAACAGATGTACGGGTACAATCTAAGTAGAGCTGTAACCCAACCTGTCAGCTCATCAACATGACCCCAAGCACTTCTACTGCAAACTGTTCTAACTCAGAGCAGCATCAGCTGACTCCTCAGAACAGCGGTGGTGTGAGTGCCAATGCTTCAGGAGCGCAGCCAGGTCGCAATATACCGGCGTACCTTGAATCACTCTCTCCATCGCAATATGCTGCTGCTACCCACCCGCCAACAACATGTCTTCAGATCTTGGCAGGACCTGGCTCAGGCAAGACGCGTGTCCTAACATCCCGAGTCGCATGGCTCATCCTCGACCCTGCAAACAAGCTCAGACCCGAAGACATCCTCGTGGTTACCTTTACCAACAAAGCCGCCAACGAAATGAAGATGCGCCTCGTCAAGCTCATCGGCAAGGAGCGAGTCGATAACCTCGTCATCGGCACCTTTCATTCGGTCTGCGCCAGATACCTCCGCAAATACGGCCGACTTATCTCGCTTTCCAACAACTTTAGCATAATCGATTCGGAAGATGCAAAGCGCATGCTCAAGTCCATCCTTAAAGAGCTCAAGGCGGAGCTCGAAAAAGAAAATCTCGAACTCAAACCGGAGCAGGCCATGTCTGAAATCTCCAAAGCAAAGGCGAAGGAGATCGACCCTGTGAGATACAGGCAGCTCGCAGAGCAAGAAGCCGCCAAGTCAGCGTCTCGGAAAGCACCTATCGGCAAGCAATTCACAGGGTCTGCATCGTTCAAGCAAGTCATGGCCACCATCTACATCATGTATCAAAAGCAGCTCGTCGACGCCAACGCCTTGGACTTCGACGATCTACTCGTGTACGGAGTCCAGCTGTTTCGACGTCAGAATCAGGTGGTCCGCAACATTCGACATGTGCTCGTCGATGAGTTCCAGGACACCAACATCACACAGTACGAGCTCATGCGCCTAGTAGCAACTGCATCGCAAGCTGTCAGCATCGTTGGTGATCCAGATCAGAGCATCTATGGCTGGCGCAGTGCCGAGATTGGCAACCTCGACAAGATGACGAGAGAGTTCAAGGGTACACAGCAGGCGCGTCTCGAAGAGAACTACCGAAGCACCGGTGCAATCCTCGAACTGGCGCTCAGAGTGGTTCAGCAGGACACCTCGCGTGTCGACAAGGACCTCTACACGTCACATCCCCGCGGACTGCCCGTCGTCCTCAAGTCGCACGCGTCGGCGCAGCTCGAGGCCGCATACATTGCATCCGAGATCAAGCGTCTTGTCGCCCATTACGGAGGCGTGCTTGATTACAATGATTTCGTGATTCTGCTGCGCTTCAATTACCTCTCGCGCGCCATCGAGGCTGAGTTGCAATCTAGGGGCATCGACTCCAAGATGATGGGAGGTCACAAGTTCTTTGATCGAATGGAAGTCAAAGATCTGCTCGCCTATTTGGCACTTGCCGATAATCCAGGCTTTACACCAGCATTCATTCGCGTGGTCAACGTGCCAAAACGAGGTATTGGCGACAAGGGCGTCACAGATCTTCTGACCATGGCGAAAGCAGAGAGCTGTAGTCCCATGGAGCTTGTCGAAAGGGTTGTACGAGGCGGTAAGAACCCAGGCATCAAACCAGCCATGAAAAGGGGCCTCGAGCATTTAGTCGAGGCTGTGCTAGCGGTACGACAGGCAGCTAGAAATGGCACGCCTGTAGCTCAACTGCTCCAGCTGCTCATCGAGAAGATCGATTACGAGTCGTATCTCCAGGCGCAGCTGGACTACGAAGCACGCTGGGGCAACGTACAAGAACTGATCTCGTTCTCCATCATTGTGGCCCAGAATACAGCGTATGCCGATACGCCATCCCTTTCCATCGATCAGATTATTTCTCATACGCTGTCAAATCAGCAAGACACCGATACCGGCAGAGATGCGCAAGATGACAGTAAGCTGGCAGATTCACTTCAAGAGGTCGACATCAAGCCGATAAGCCGTGAAAAGTCACCAATGCCTTCGTCAATTCATCCTTACTTTCAAAAACACGGAGCTGGAAAACGAAAACCCAAGCCGTCGACGAAGGGGGACTTGATCGACCTGTGCGTCTCCAGCGATGAAGATAATGAAGCAGCCAGTACAGAAGAAGAGCCTGCTCCAGTAAAGAGGCAGCGCGTGGCAAAGAAAGAGTCTGCTGTGAACGACAAGGCAATTCACAATAAGGATGATATCAGCGCTAAATCTTTCCTCGTATCACAGCTCGATGAGATTAACGAACAGGTTGACCGAAATACGCAAGAGAACCCGGCTGACCATGACAAAGAAAGCGACGACGAGGAGGAGGAGGCAGGACCAAAGACGCCACTCCGCACATTCCTGGAAGCATCAATCCTGGCGACCGACATGGGCACAGAATCCGAGGAAAAGGATGGAAAGAAGAAACCGAAAGTAACCATTTCGACCTGCCATGCAGCTAAAGGCCTTGAATGGCCCGTAGTCTTCATTCCGGCCATCGAAGAAGGCTGTTTCCCATCCTTCCGTTGCGAGAAGCCCGACGAGATTGCCGAAGAACGACGCTTGCTCTACGTTGCCATGACGCGAGCTGAGAGTATGCTTTACCTCACGCATGCCTCTTACCGAATGCAAGGAGGCGAGGGCAAGGACAAGGTCCTTAGCACATTTGTTACTTCGGTCGCCGCAAAGCAGGATGGAGGTTGCTGTCATGCGAAAAAGGCGATTCCATTTTGCACGACTCGCCCAAAAGTCGATGCAGAGGCTGTCAGGACCATGGTCAAAGTGACTGGAAGAGACTTGCCAACAGACGCCAAGATCAAAGAAGCCATTGCGCAGTGGGAAAAGACATCTGCGAAGGATGTGCAGCAGGTGGATCAGATGAACATTGGTCGCAGCATGGGTTTTGACACCTATTCAAGCTACGGTAGTGCTACGGGCGGCTGGAACTCGCAGATTGGGTCTGGACTGTACAGCAATCATGGACTCCTCTCTAGCTCTTCTGGATGGAGTCGAAATCCACAGATCGATGACAATACTCGGAAACAGCTAGAGCTCGCTACGCCGACGCTGGGTAGCTTCTCTTCTCCAGTCGATATCGATGCATCTCCTTCACCGGCCTACTCTGGCTTCCAACGCGCATCGTCTCTGTGCGGCGCAAGCCGCGGTAACGGGCTCCAAACTTCTTCTAACAACCATTCGAATTTCTCTTCGCATTACGGATCGTTTGGCTCGGGAACGAGACGCAAGCAACCGCTCATACCACCTTCACGCCGACCAGCAGCCACGCCGTCCGCTCCACCCTCATTTACGGACGATGTACGCCTTCGAGCCCGTCCCGAAGATTCAGTTGCTTTGGCTCGCGCAGATGGTACGGCCCCACGTCCACGTGCAGACCTCACTAGCTTCCAACAGGCTCATTCGCAGGGTATTAGTAGTATGCTGAACATGCTGCCGCCGTCGTCGGATGGAGGTTCAGGAGGAGGCAGTTCAAACCACTCGCCGATTTGTATCGATGATGATGCAAGCGACGGCTCGAATTGGTCTGGCAAAGCACGTGCAAGCAGAGGGAAGAAGAGGCTAGGTATAAGGCGTCGTGTGTGAGTTAATTGCTCTCAACGTGTACGCTGTTGTGACACTCAAGTCTGAATGACTCTGCTCGGTAATGCAGTGATGTGCGTGTCACCAATGAAGAAGAGCAGAGAGGCGAGTTTGCGGAGATAAGGCACGCCAGAGCTTGGGGAACGCTTGAACATGTCGGAGTGGGCGACGCGTCTGTGCACGGTTGAATTGGAAGAATGCCGGCAAAATTCGCCGAACAGCAGGCTGAGGGTTCCGGACAGCCGATCCGGTGTTGCACGTTGACACATGCTTCCCTATTGGCCATCATCTTCACGATTGTGACTGGAACGTGACTCCTTGCGCGATCATCTGTTTCCACTAGGCGAGGTTTTCAATTCATCGCTCGATACGCAACGGGCCCTGGGACACAAAGATGACGATACCCTTCGAACCTGCCGCTTGCTTGGCAACTGGCAAAGTTGCGATACCCATTCGACCTCTACACGTCGTCAGTGCTCTAATCCGCTCTTCCTCGCTCAGCACACGTACCGGTCACAACGTTTTCCTCAAACTCGACTGCGATCAGCCCTCGGGCTCATTCAAAATCCGCGGTATCGGTGCTATCTGTCAAATGGCTATCGCACAACATGGTGCGGAGAACACGCACCTGGTCTCGTCGTCCGGTGGTAATGCCGGGTTGGCCGTTGCGCATGCGGCAAAGAGCGCCGGTGTGGGCTGTACAATCTTTGTGCCCTTGAGCACCGAGGCGGATGTTGTGGAGAAGCTGAGGCTGCAGGGAGCCGAGGTGGTCGTCGGCGGTGATGCATGGGATCAAGCCGATGCAGCAGCGAGGGTAGAGGTGGAGTCGAGGAAGGCAAGTGTTTATGTGCATCCGTTTGAAGGAGACCAGTTGATTGCTGGACACAGCGGAATGGTAGACGAGATGTTTGATCAGCTGCAAAATGTAGATGTTTTGATCAGCTCAGTGGGTGGTGGTGGCTTGTTGAGAGGTATAATGCACGGTGTGAAACGACGAGGAAAGGAGAGCGAGACAACTTTGGTTGCCGTACAGAACTTCGGCGTCGACTCTTTCAATCGCTCTCTCGACCGGTATCTCTCTCAGAAAGATCAAGAGCTGCCAAACGACGTAGTGACGCTGTCTGCGATCGAAAGCAAATGCACCAGTATGGGCACCACAAAGTGCTCACTAACAACGCTTCACGACGCGATCAACTTCACACGCACCAATGGAGAGATCACAACGCTGACCGTGACCGATCGTCTTTCCGAATCTGCCTGTTGGCAGTTCGCCCGACACGAATGCGCCGACGGAAAGACGAGAAAGGTCGAGCTCAGCTGCGCCTCGGCACTGGCACCGGTATACCACCCGTGGATCCTCGACAGACTAATCGAGGCAAGTGGCAGGTTGAAGCACAAGGTGGAGCAAGGCACCAAGTTGAACGTGCTGGTAGAGGTGTGTGGTGGAAGTAAAGTGAATGACGTATTGCTGGACGAGTATGAGAGGCAAGCAGGGCTCATGGAACACGGCGATACGGTGCGAGTGAATGGTGTTGACTTTCCATCAAAGTCTGGTTGAAAGCAACAAATCTCACACTCTTCCAGTGTCACTCACTTCTCATCACAACTTTCCATCCTCACATCATTCACGATTGTCGCGGCGGGATGTGAAATGAACAGGCGCTGATTGCGAGAACGATCGACTTGAGATTCAAAGACAAGGAAAAAATGGCTTCCGACGGTTTGGTATCAACGACCGAGCTCTTGCAAAATCTCACTCTGTCTCTGTCTGGAAACTTTTGCAAAGCCCTGCAACTGCATGTTGAAATGTGCTGCTCCGGCTGTCAATGCACGCAACTTGGACGAGTACCTCACCAAATTAGCCAGCGGTACCACGGCGTGGATCTCGGCGCTTCCCTCTCCGATCCCGAGCGCAGCAGCACCTTTGCCAGCAGCGCCCGAACTTGCGGCCGAAGACTGCAGCTCGAACCTATTTGTGGCTGCGTTCGGAATAAACACTTGATCCTCCACTACATGGTTGTCCTCAGAAGCGGTGGTCTGGTGAACCACGTCCTGCACCAACCCATTCTGTTCGGCGGTGATGTCGTTGATCACTTTGCCCAGGTGCACAGCGGGGAGGGTGATGCGCGTTGTCATCATGGGCTCCATCAGTGTCGTCAGCGGTGTAGGTGTAGATGTTGGAAGACCAGTTTCCAGGTTGACCTGTGCTTCGGAGCGCAGCACTTTTCGTACGAGGTGCGAAAGGAGGTAAGAAATCGCTGCCGACGACGACAGCTCTCCAAACATTTCGATGTTGGACACGCGCACCATGAGGCCCATCAACGGGTTCGATGTGAGTGGACCGCGAGATAGCGCTGCTACCATGCCCGCCTTGAACATGGTTTCGACCGTGGTCAGGTCGACTCCTGAAGGCAAAGCCGAGCTGGTAGAGGTGGTGCTGGTCTCTTTGACGGAAGAGGAACCCGGCTTAGTTCGTGTTTGTCGAGGGGTGTCGGCGAGATATGCCTGAATGTCGCCTTCGTCCTCGGCCGAAGCTTTTTTAGCCGCTCCCAAATCCCTGGCAACATCGGAACTGAAAGAAACATCAACAACGTTACCACCATACACCGCTGCATCTGCGCCGCTCGCCAAATGCATCTCGTCTTCTCCCAGTGCTTTGACCTTGATTTTTGCACCGATTCTGATCTTCTTACCTGCCAACTCCCTGTCCACCACTTCTTCTGCTTCCAGCCAACCCAAGCGTTCATCCAGCGTTTCCCTGTACGACACGCGAACAGCCCCCATTCGAGCATTCACACCAAATTCGTTGACAAGTCGATCCTTAGCGATCTCCAAATGCAGTTCTCCCATCCCGCTAAGCACCGTTTGACCCGTGGTTCCCTCTCCGGACTCGCCGAGGCGAAGGGAAGGGTCAGTTCGAATGAGCAAGTTGAGCGCTTCAGATACCGAGTCGACGTCTGACTTGGATGCGGGTTCCAAAGACATGCTGAAGACCGGTGGTGGGATGTGAACACGCTTGAGGCGCAGAGATTTGAGCTCGTCTGGACTGAGTGTTGCTTTTCCACCGGCGTTGGGTTTAAACGACGACGTATTGGAGGTGGTTGAGATGTCGACGAGCGTATCTCCCGTACGTGTATCTCGCAGACCGAGTATCACGCCGATTTGGCCTGCACGCAAGGTGCTGGTTTCGACATACTGATCGGCAAACGGAAAGAGCACGCGTGAGAGTCGTTCCCTCGCTCCAGTGGTGGTGTTGAACAGAACCGAGGAGCGTTGGAGCGTGCCAGAGTAGACACGAACAAACGTTGTCGGTCCGCGTCGTTTGTCATGTACCACTTTAAAGGCGAGTGCTGTGGTGCGTTTGTCTGCTAGGGAGATCGATACACCTTTACCAATCGATGCTGTCGAGTCTACCTCGACACTTTCCGATCTGTTTTGCGCAGCTTTCGAAGGCGTCGATGCGGCAGCAGCACAAACGCTACCCACCACATCGGGTTTATCCATCGGACTGGGCAAAAAGTCAGAGATGGCATCAAGCAGTGGCTGAACTCCGATATTTTTCGCAGCGGATCCGCACAGCACTGGTAGAATCGTCCCCGCCAACGTCTGCCTTCGGATTGCCTTCTTCAGCGACGCTGCTGGCATCTTGCCATGCGGTTCCTCGTTCGACCCCACCGGCAGACCGAACAGCTCCTCCAACAAGTGGTCATCCAGTGAAGCCAAACACTCTACCAACGCATGCCTCGCTTGTTTGGCTTCTTCAAACATGTCCTCCGCTTCGTGCAGAGGCTTGCGCGTCACCACTTCGCCCGCTTTGCCGCTGAACGTTACCGTTTGCATCTCGACCAGATCCACGAGTCCTGCGATCCCTGGTTCGTCTTTACCGCTGACTGGAATGGGCAGCTGTAGCAGCAGCGGTCTCGAATGCATCCCGGAGCGTATCACACTGCGCAACGATTGTGAGACCGAACTTCCCATCCTGTCCAGTTTGTTGATGAACAGTATGGATGCTTTCACATTGTACCTTGCTGCCTGAGACCAAACGTTCTCGGTTTGGGATTCGACTCCTTCGACACCATCCAGCACAACGACTGCACCGTCTACGACACGAAGTGCGCGTTCGACTTCGATGCCGAAATCGATGTGTCCGGGAGTGTCGACGAGGGTGATTCCTACCTGTTCAGTGGAGGATGCTGATTTCTGTGCAGGAGGCCACCATACAGGTCCAACAGCTGCCGATTGGATTGTGATGCCTCGTTGTCTTTCTTGCTCTAGGAAGTCGGTTACTGTGCTACCAGAGTCGACGTCGCCTGGTAAGGCGTTGCTGCTGCTGCAAGTGGTGCCAGCGAGCGCATTGGTGAGATGTAAAAGCCGTTCTGTGAGCGTGGTTTTGCCAGCGTCGATGTGTGCGATGATCGAGATGTTACGAAGTGCTGAGATGCCATGTCTTTCGGCATGCGGACTGGTGGGCTCGATCACCTGCCATCGCTGCGAGGTAGTGAACGTACGCAAATCCTTGACGACACAAGCTGAAAGTGGCTGTCGAGGCAATCGCGAAGCCACCATCAAGGATGGGCAGGCTACATGTAGCGTGGTTCTAGTCCGAGCTGACACCGATAGCCTCGATAGCCTTGTCGTGCATCGGCGTATTGGACTCATCGCTCGTGCCCCGTGCTGTACCAGTAGTTGGCAGTGGTCCAAATGCGAAACGCTTTTGATGCTGTGCACCACTTTCTTCTAACTCACCAAAAATTCCACTCCGACTTCCGTGATTTTGCCCACATACGCCCCAAACCTCATACCATCACGCATCGTGCCTGCTTCACAGAAACGATGATCTGCTTCAGGTTTTCCATTAGTATTGCAGGCCAGGACAACCAATAGGCTGGTGAAATATCAAAGAGAAAACGTCACTCAACGTGTGTCTACTGCTGCGGTTCGTCGCCCTGGCGCCACTGCACGGGCGATGCAGGCACGCCTGCACCTCTCGAAGGGTTCTCTACTAGGACGTAGCGACGCCCAAGCCGCTTGGCTGTACTCAAAGGAGAAGGTGCAGAGACTACTTCCGCAAAGTGCGAGCCAGTCGCTGCTGGGGTATCTGCAAATGTCGTCGCAGTGGTGTCGTTCTGGCCTGCTGCAGAAGGTCTGGTGTCCGACAAGTCGTGGTGCTGTTGGGCTATTGCAGGTCGTTCCACTGCAGGTACATCAGATCTTTCCCCTACTTTGAGAACTCGCTGAGAATTACTAGCTTCAACTTCCTCATTCGCTTCTTCTCGAAGTTCATCTCCCGATGCCATCGCAGCACCCTCCAAGTGTACATTCTCATCCGACGTCGACTGTTTTCGTCTCGTCATTTCGATGCTGCCGCCTGCACCACTGAGACGAGCCTCTTCATCATCAGGCGACCGCTGGTGCTTCGAATATTCGTCACGGAACTGCGATGCTGACTTTTCCGCTCCCACGTCTCCCTCGTCTTGATCATCTTGATCGTCTTGGTCGTCCGACTCTTCGTCGAGCGACTTCTTATGGTACAGCGTACCGGCGATCTTCGTATCGAGCGCAATCTCGACTCCGCGTCCGGTGACACGCTCCGGTTCGTGGCCCAACGAGGCAAGTACGCCATCCGCATCGGCTGTTGGCGCATCCAGGATCTTCAACTCCAATGGGCTGAACCATCGCGGAACCAGATAGTACCTTACGGGAATGAGCAGCGTGATGAGGACGGGGAAGCCGATTCCAGCAATCGTGGCAGAGATTGCGATCGTCATGGCAGCAAAGAGCCATTGAATGCTGACGAAAAGCGCGATCTTGCTTCGACGGATGGTGTTGAGCGGTTCGTTGGGCGGAGCGAGTTGTCGATCTCTGAAGATAGCCAAGGTGCGTAGAGTGATACTGTTGCGTTCAATGGATGCCCATCCGACAAGCACAAAGATCCCTGCGAAGACGGCGCGTGGCATGGTTCCAAGGACAACGAGCAAGGGGCGTGTCATTGTTCCTAGAGTGAGCAGACCGATGATCAGATGCGAAAGCCGATTTTCAACCACGCGCACGTTGACAATGTGTTGCTGTTTGACAGTGCGCATTTTGCTTGCGCGGCGGGACAGGGTTTCGCGAGCGATGCGTTTGTCTGCGTTTGGTTTTTCGACCTGCTTATATACCGACAGTGTTTCCGTGTGAACAGGCGCCTGGGGAACTAGACCGTTGGGAGCCGGAAGACCGAGGAAGCCAGAAACGAGCGTGGTGATGCCCAGCAAGAAGAAGTCCCAGTGAAAGCCCGCTGGTTTGCGAACCGGGTAACTTCTCGCCTGGGCCATAACACTGCTGACGTTATGATCAAAGTAGAACAGCAGCATGATCAAGAAGCCGAGCGGTGCACCAACAAAGACGTACTTGAGCTCAATGTTCCAAAAGTCGATAAACCAAGGCCTGTCCAATGTGGGGAAAAACGCTTTGGTGATGGGAACTCGTTCGACCGGAACACGCTGCAACGAGTTCTTGGGAAAGTGGCTGAAGCCGGTCCAGAAGATGCAGCCAGCAGCAAAGGCGTACCCAGCAACAAAGTTTCGAACCTTAAAGGGTAGATAAGTCGTATTGCCCACCTTGGCGACCAAGTATACGGACACAGTGAAGAGGATAGCGATCGTGACGGAGAGCCAGCCGGTTGCGTTGTCGAGCGGAAGCGGCTCGAACTCTTCGATGAGCAGCTCGATTCCCTTTTGGATGTAGATGACACCCACGTAGAAGCCGAACGTTTCCGAAGTCATGTCGGTGATGAAGCGGGTAAAGTCGCAGACGTTAAAGATGGCGACAATGAAGTGGAAGCCAGCTGCCCAGATCAACGACCAGGCCTGTATCCTAAGGTAACTGAGTTGATCAAAGCCATAATAGCCGACGAAAATGTTGTACTGGGTGTAGTTGACGAGGTTGATTAGACCGGTGACGCCGACAAATGTCAAAGGCTGAACAGAGAAGATGGAAAAGACAATAGCAGCGAGCGCTGAAGCCAAAATGACCTCATTAACACCGTATGATCCGCCGGTGCGGTAGTTCATATCAAGGACGTAGGCAATGGCAGGCATGAGGTTGATGAAGTACATGCGGATGATACTGTTCACCACGAACCACCAGTTTTTGGGCTCAAAGCCCTCAATCCAATCGCTGGCGAGATACGGTTTGCGGCGTCGAAGGTCGTACCACATGCCGCGGAAGGGCATCAGCTCATACGCCCAGGACCTTTGCGACCATGGCTTGTCGCCGTTGAAAAGCGGATACGTGACTGGAGCGCGACGCTCCTTCATGGTGTCGGATGGTGCATGGTCGCTTCTACTGCGAGATGCGTTCCTGACGTTATTGTCCTCTTCTGTGTTAGATGCCCTTGCACCTGGGTTTCGATTGGTAAGTGCATTGTTCGATACGGTCTGTGAGGAGGATCCCAAAGTGATGGTGCCGACATCTTGGGAATTGCGTGTTGTACTGGTAGTGCTGCCTTCTTGCCGCTGTTGTACAGAGCTCAGTGGTGGGGCCGAGCCTGCGTCGAGTGAGTTCATGCTTGCTGCGACCTAGAGAGGATGCTGATTCTAGAAGTATTGGGCTGCTAAAGTTCTAGAAGAGTCTTGAATGGACGTTTAGAGCGATTATCTCTCAGCAACTCGATCGAGCGATTTTCATGATGCTAGCAAATAGTTCGCAGGGGATGTCGAGAGTGATGGTGTTGGAAGGAGGGCAGAGAAGAGAAGCAGCAGACTCTGTTCAAGTAGGACACTATTTTACAGCGCCTTGTGTCCATCGAGCAACAGCTTCCGTTATGTGGGCGACGGATCATGTATCGGCGATGCTGGTCCTCCAATTGTTCGAGCAAGTCGCGGCCCAATCCGATACCGATGCCACTAGGATCCGAGCACGGCAGAAGGCCTGTGGGTTGGTGGATGTCGAGGATGTATATGCCTTTCTTGTAAGTTAACGACTGGTTTCGGTGGTTAGTCGAGGTAGGGATCGGGATCGCAAGCGCTTTCAGTTTACTTGGCTCGCTTGCGCCTGCGTCGGTTGGCACAAACAATCACGAACAACAATCACGAATCACGAATCACGAATCATAGAAATCAAGAATCGTGAATCACAATCGTGAATCACAATCGTGAATCACGAATAATTGTCGTATGTCCTTTTTCCAAATGCCAACGTCAGTCGTGAATCGTGAATCGTGAATGATAACGTACTGTATTTCAACATTCACGATTGTTTGCCACACATGCGTGTGATGACATCAATTCGTGATTGGCAGTTACAAGATGCCTTGACTGACACGTGAGCGTGTTCTTGTCGACCTGAAGTTATGCGTAGCATACTCAGCGACCCGGCCACCACGCTTTCGACGCGATATACCAGCGACTCACGTCCTTCAAACAGGATCTAAACCAGCCAAAGTTTGCTATAGCGGCGAGTACGTAGTACCCGAGAGCACGCTTTCCTGTACTCCTGTACGTGGTGCACCGCTGTCGCCCAGCCCATAACCTTCCCACTCCATCACTCCCATCTAACACACCATGACCAACTCACTTCAGACAATAATGTCAGGCAGCACGGCCTGTCGGCCGAGACATCGTTCGGAACCTCTTGCCTTACTCATGCATCATGAATGAGCAGGGGCGGATTTGACCGTACATCACATTGCCCCCCTATTTGACCTACCTACCTTCCGTTGTATCTTCGATTCTTGACTCGCGCATAAGCCTCTTTAGGCTTGGGTCGGTGTATGAATTTAAGTAAAAAGCTAAAAAAAATAAAAATAAGAATAAAAATAAAATAAAAATAAACCCCCCCAAATGAATTTGAAATCCCGAGCTTAAGTTAACCCACAAGACTGGTGTCTCGTGGCTGCCATTCGTGGCTTCCATGATGTGTTTGATTTTGATTTGCCAAAGATGGAAGAGCATGCATGTACTCGACGATCGCAACCCGAACCCTTAGGGCCAGTCATGAGTGTCTTTTGCCCTGTGGATTTGCTGACGCCTGGTCAATTTACAGCGCCGGTCAACTCACGACAGTGTGTACTGTACTACACTACTGTACGAGCTAACTTAAGTGCCCTTGCGTCACAATGTGACTTATGCCGATTCCTGCGGCGATCCCGTCGCCGTTACCGATTCCGATCCCGATCCCGATTCCGAACGCGCAGTCATCTTCGCATGCTGCTGTACAGTACAGTCACAAACAAAAGGAGAGCATTTTACTTTCAAGCATACTGTGGAGAGAAGACGAAAGTACACCAACATAATCAGAGGCGGGTGTACTGAATACAAGATATCGTGTATCAACGAGGTGTCTGTCACGATCGGTTTCTATTAGCTGTTGCGACGAGGGACGAGTGCTACTTGCGACCTTTCTTGTAATCTTGATCGCCCTTTCGGTCCCACGTGGGAGCCTCCTTCTCTTCAGGCTGTGTCTCGTCCCACAGCCCGCTCTTTGCGATTTTAGCACGCAGCTTCTCGCGGCGTCTCTCTTCGTCGTTGACAGCCTGGCTGACAGAGGCGGCATCCACATCCTTGTCGCCACTCTGCGTTTCGATCTGCGACTGAGAGTTCGCCTTCCTCTTTCGGCTGCTGCTAATAGACGACGAGGACAGCGGCGCGCTGGCCATGTCGATCGATTCGTTGTTCATCTTGCGCGATGCGGTGGATGCAGCGGTGACATCGGAAACATCTTTGATCTCGAACGTGTCATCCTGTTGATGCGAAGCGTAGCCGCTGCGTTTCCAGAAGATAGGCTTCTGCCCTTTGAGCGCCTTCCGCATAGGCTTAGCGAAAACACCGAGGTTCTCGGCCCGTTCCTTGTCGGGGTCGTTCTCCTTGTCGTAATAGTACCAGCATTCGAGGGGGTTGCCCGAGGCATCCTTACCGGCACGTTGGATGACACCGAACATCGGAGACGACTGAAGCACCACTTCAAGATGCTCCCTCCACGCCTTGCGAGCAATCGAGGCCCACCGCTC
Source organism: Mycosarcoma maydis (assembly GCF_000328475.2). NCBI lineage: Eukaryota > Fungi > Basidiomycota > Ustilaginomycetes > Ustilaginales > Mycosarcoma > Mycosarcoma maydis. The sequence continues at coordinate 791,413 of NC_026480.1, forward strand.
GTTCGAGTCGCTGCTGATGGGCCAGCCTTCGACCACGCAGCCGTGCTGCAAAGTAGCGGCGCCCGGAAGCTTTCGCTTAGAAGGACTGAAAGCAACAGAATGCTCGCCCGCTTCGCCTCTCATCAGGCTAGGAGTGGTGGTGAGTACCGATCGTACCGCCTCCGAAGCACTGATGGTGGCAGTGCGGTGGAAAACAATCGCTCCAGCAAGAAGTCCCGGAAGATCGTAGGTGGGGGCAAGCTGTCGGACGCAGTTGCGGGCAAGCGATTGCAGCTCTTGAACCGATGAGCCGAGCATGGGAGAGCTAGGTGCTGGGCTGTTGCTCGCAGACCTTCGTGCGGCGCTGCGAACATTGGCGAGGCTGGCAGCGGGAGGAGGCATCTTCGTCTGAGATTCGGTAAGCCCATCCGTCACGGTTGGTTTGGACAAAATGTCAGCGTTGCTGCTGTCGCACGTAGTTGCACGCCTTCGTGTAGCTGATGCAGGCGATCCTGGTGCTTGCTGGGGGGCAACGCCAGAGTTGCCAATCTGCTCATTCACGATGCCTGAATCAAGGTCAGAAAGAGAGCTGCTGTCGTCATCATTGTCCGCAACGACGTCGGTGGCGGGCTTACGAGTCACCAGCAGCGTTTTGGGGGTAGCGTCGCGCTCGGCAGGAATATAATCTTCATCGTCGCTCTCGTCGTCTTGATCGTCGTCATCGTCGTCATCGTCCATCGGACCGATACCATCGTCACCTACTTCCTGATCGCTGTCGCCAGCTCGTACTCGTCGGTCGTTAAGTGGACCGGCTACCAGACCTCTGCTGTGACGATTGACCGGGGTGGGTGAGCTGGTGATCTCGTCCTCCACCTCTTCCTCATCGCCTGCCTGCGTTGACAGCTTGGGAACAGCTTTGCGCTTGCTCGGCGAAACCAGACCAAACATGCGAGGTGGCGAGCTCGCAGGAGGTGAGCTAGTGGCAACGCTTGCCTCGATTCGACTCCTCTCTTCCGATGATGAGGCCTTTCCTTTCTTGACGGGCGATGTGATCCTCTGTGTCCACTCCTGCACGCGTGTCTGCATCGATTTGAGCGGAGATGGTTGAGGTTCGCCCCTTGAGGGAACATGCTGGAAGCGGCACTTGACACCGAAAAAGTCGATCAGGGTCTTGCCTGATGTAAGCCGCAACACTTGGCCCTCGCGACGCCGTTTTCCATCTACGATAAGACCATTCTGACCGACGACGCGGACGATGAAGGTTCCATGCGAGTTGGTGGCATCGGGAGCATTCCTAGTCGCGAGCTTGGAAGCGGTAGGAGAGCCTTTAGGAGTAAAGCTCGAAGCGCTGGCCTTGCTGTTTGAAACTGGACGCGTGATAAAAGGGATCCATTCGACGATGGCGTGAATGCGCGAGACGTGGCGCGCCTCATTAGGCAGATTGACGCGTAGAATCTTCTTGGATCCCAGCCCTTGCATCGAGGTAGGAATATCGGCGACTGAAGACGCACTGGAAGCATGAGGCTGACCAGAGGGCTTGGATCGACCAATGACCAAGCTGACCTTCTTGTTTCCCAAGAGAAGATTGGACACTGCATCCGCATCGGCCTCGCATTCTGGATTCTCGACAAGCCCCAGGGTCTGTGCATCGTTGTCCGAGGCTGCTCGATCAAGAATGACTGGGCTCTGCACAAGAACAAGATTTCCAACAGGAGTGGTGGATGCTGGGAGAAGACGCTGTTGCTTGACAGGAGAAAGTCCAAGCGCTCGCTGATGCGTCGGCGCGATCGGCGACGAGAAGAAAACGGATGAAGCTGGAGGTGAAGAGGGAGGAGGCGTAGCGCCGGCATTTTCTCTCGCGTCTTGGAATGCTTTGGCCCTGCATCCGGCAATGTTGAGATCAAGTGGCGTCAAGGGGCGTGACTGGGCCGATGCAAGTGCCTTTTCTTTCTTAAATGCCTTGACGGGCGACGATCCGGCCATGGGAGGATCCGACGACGGTGCTGGCGTGGGAAGATCGTGCATCATTAGGTCGGCTGATGTCGGCTGGTGTCGAAGTCGAAGAGGTGCAAGAACTTAGCTTTGATGTTCGACCTGAGTCAATTCCTGCGAAGACCGTCTCGGCGCCGAGACAGAACGCGGGTCAAATCGAGACAAGAGGCTGGACGCGAAGCGGGCGCGTCGCAGTGGTACCGGTAAAGGCTAGAACAAGAAGTACAGCAGTGCGATGTGGTCTTGAGGATGTCTTTGGAGCTCGGGCGGTATTGGAGTCGGTGATAGAGTGGTGGCTCAAAGCAAGTTGGGTCAGGGCTTGCTCAACAATTCACGATTGCCTTGCTCCCTTGTTCCACACCTTGACAAGACTCACGCTGGGACTTGTGTCACAGAGTCGCGGGTCGAGAACGCCAACACGTCGTCTAGCCCGTCTGCAGCCTTTCAAGACGCGCACATTTGGACATGAGGAGAGGCCGAAAGCGCAAAAAATGTCACACTCGCGACTGCGACACGCACACTTCACGCGACCGCGTTCTGCCGCCGAATTTTGGCGTATAGCGTATTCCTCCACTCAAACACGCACACGCACACGCACACGCGATTTTTTTTTTTGGTCGACGAATCGATATAGCAACACAATCACGAATGCTAACATTTTCAATTCGTGATTTTTTCAAAAGGCACGAGTCACGAGTCACGAGTCACGAGTCACAGTCACAGTGTCAGCTCGCATCGCCAATCGTGAATACCTTCACGCTTCCATGTACAGTAAATCATCACAGACGATCACGAGCGGGGCGCGACGAAGAAGTGCAGTGCAAGAACCGAATAGGATTGAAGAAATGATACGAATGAACGAAAAATGTGAATGCTAGGTGGGCCCCAAACACGAGAAAGGAACACTGCAAGGAAGGACAGGGTCGAAAGTCTACCAAGGGGAACGAAAGTAAGTATGCACGCATATGCTCTGCCTGGCTAGTTGCCAATTACGATACCATCACATGTCAGATGTCGCTGCTGTGTCAGAAGAGCCGAAGGCACCACCCGAAGCAGGTGGGCTCTGTTGCTGCCCAGGAACTAGCGTCTGGTATTGTTGAGGAGCCAACTGCTGCTGTTGTGGTATCAATTGAGGGGCGATCGGCTGTGCGGCACCCTGCTGTGCGCTCCAAGCTTGCAGCGCAGCATTTGGATCGGGCGAGTTCAAGATCTGGCTTGCGGCATCACCATATTGAGCCAACAGCTGTTGCTGCTGCTGCGGCGACATTGTGTTCCACTTTGCCAAGGCCTGCTGAACCTCGGGCGAGTCGCCCGACATATTGCCATTGCGATCGAGTGGAAGGTGAACCGGCGCCTGCTTATCACTCGATTCCGACGAATTATTGTCGCCTCCACCATATTTAAAGGGCATTCCTGTCTTGGGGTTAACCTGTTCACCAGTCCCTGAGTCGTAGTACATGTTGGTGGTGGCGTCAACAAGAACGAGATTGCCCGTAATCGGGTTGAAAAGCTGTCCATTGGCACCAGTATCGATGGCGTTCCCCACTGCAGAAGCAGCGTCGCCGGCCGAGTGATATTGACCATTCCATTGATCCTTGAGCGCCTGGAGCTTTTCTTTATGGATATTGTGGAGGTAGATGGCCGTGATGAGTAGGGTGGCGCCAACAGCCATAGTACCCGATGTTGTCATCGACGGTAGCAGCGAAGTCACTCCACTCATACCTCGCTTTTCCAGAGACTGATCGTTGCTTCCAGATCGCTTTGAAAGCTCAACACTCGAAGTTTTGCTGAGATGCTCTTGATTGATGTTTTCCCTCACGGCCGCAAGCAACTGTCGGTCCTGAGGCTGGATTGAGGTCAACATGTACAGCAAAGAAGTCAGCTCTCGCACACACTTGCTTCGGAAGCCGAGGCCTGTACTTACCGCATCTCTGTCTTTGCTAGCACGCTTCTGCATCGGTGCAGCACCACCAGCACCTCCACCAACAGAGACACCAGCATCAGCCAGCTCCTGCTCCGAACATTGATGAAGGGGCGGAGGATGGTTCAGGTCGACGCGCGTGTATGTCGACTTGTTCCACAACACACCACGGAAATCTCGGATGATCGGCTCGCCATACATGTCGCAGACACTTGTGGGTGTGAGACCATACTCGTTGTCTGGTGTCGTATTGGGTCGTGTAGGATGAGCGTACGCGCCGAGTCCGAGAACAAGAGCTACCAGGGCGCCCACGCCTAGAGCTCCCTTGGCCGCCATCTTGCCAAGACCTGGGCCTGCTTTCGTAGCGGTACCACTGAGCGCCCCAGGGTTGGCCTGATTTGGCCCTCGGAGAAGGGCAAGCTGTGCTTGTTCACGCAAAGCGGGGCTTGAAGCTCTGTTGTTTATTAAGCAAGGCTTACGGTGAGCATGTTGATGGATCTATAAAACTGCTGGGGCTGATGGCTGGTCACTCACTGGAAGGCTGCATTAGCGTAGTCACGCTTGTCGAGCTGTGGAAGCACAGATGAGTAACAGGCAGAAGAGCAGATGGACAACATCAGAATTTGTCATTCGAGAAACGAGGAAACAGCGCGACGTGACAGCAGTTGTGAGGCGGCTGGTACAGCCGATGTTGAATGGGGACAGGGGCAAAAGGAAAGTCATACCTTGCGGTGGCGAAGGGATCGCTTTTGCATACGCCCATTTCCTGCTCCTGCTCCAGCACCGGACGACTGCCCACCGCCGTTGGCCTGGCTCTGGCCCTGACCAGCACCGTTGTCGTTTCCAGTGGCGCCATTCATCAATTCTTCTGCGCTGTACACGATCTTGCCAGTCTTGGGGTCGCTGACGTCGCCAGTGTTAGCGTTAATCAAATAGCCAGTCTGACTATCGATGTAGTACTTGACGCTGTTGGGACCAACAACATAGTACATGCCTGCAGCACTATCGTATTCAGGCTTGGGACTACCGCCACTCTGGTTTCCAGCTGCTCCAGCCGTCTGGGCATCTTGGCTGGCACCATTTGGGTTCTGACCACCGGCACCCTTGCCTGCACCCGAAGAGCTGCTGTCACCGGATTGGACAGGGTTAGCACCGGCTGCTGAACCTGCACCGCCAGCTGCGCCATCTGCCCCTGTAGAAGCTCCAGCGCTTCCGTCTGAGGCCACAGGAGCACCAGCACCACCGCTGGTACCAGGTGCAGCACCGCTGCCAGCAGCGGAAGGCGGCTGCCATCCAGCAGGTGGGTTTACTTCTACCATACCTTGCGGTGTGTACTTCAGCACGTGATATTGGCCTTGACGATCGGTCACCCAGACCAAGTCTGAGCCGGGAATTCGGTAAGGTCCGTCTGCAATCTGAGCAGAGCCGCCACCGGCTCCGCCTGCCGAAGGATCTTGACCAGCAGCGCCCTGCGGCATGGCGCCCTGGGATGGATCTGCGCCTTGAGGATAGCCGTCGACGGGGGTAGAGCCAGGAGCAGCGCCTCCTGCAGCCTGGAGCGCAGCCATATCCTGCTGGTTGTAGGCAGTAGTGGAGTCGGAAGGCTTGGTGTCAAAAACTTTAGTGAGACCATAACCAGCAGCAAGACCACCTCCACCCAGGAGGGCCATTTTGGTCTTGCTCATTCCGCGCTTCTTAGCAGCAGCAGGAACAGCAGCAGCAGCCTGGGCGCCAGAAGCCTCGGCATGTGCAATTTGCATCTGTTTAGCCTGAAGCTCCTGCATGATCTGAATCTGCTGTGCATTGGCCTTGTGCCCTTCTTTGAGCTTGCCAAGCTTCTGGTCGAGCTTGTCGAATCTAGCAGCCATGCCAGGATCATGGCCGTAGGCCGGGGGCGGGTAGTAGGGAGCTGGGGGATGGCTCATAGGAGCGCCGCCAGGCATATGAGCTGCAGCTGCATTCGGAGACGCATGATAGTGGTTGATTATGGTCTCGCCACCCTTGGCGCCATCGCCAAGAGCTCCTTTGAGAGCATCAACGCCGAGCCTGACTACTGAAGTTTCGTCACGAGGCTTCAAGAGATGTTCCTTCTTTCCCACTTTGGAGCCGTTGGCGTCGCGCTTCGCTTTCGAAGCGGCGCTGGAACGATGGGGAACACCGCGTTGAATGAATTGCTCGTCTGCCACATAATGCGAGGAAGAAGCAGCGACAGAGATGGCCCCGAAGACGATGGCACAGAGCAGGGCAACCTTCATGACTGCAGCTGGAGAATCATTCAGTAAAACAGAAGGATATAAACATCATCAGTATGTTGCTTTTGAAGACTTTGCGAGTCTGCCGTGACAAGAACCCGCAGACCACTTCGGTAAACCAAATCACTCACAAAAATTGAAGCGGGTTATATATGTCGCACGACGACAGTAGGAATAGGAAAGAGCTAGCACTCCAGATGTGATAAAGGTTTAGAGAGGCAAAGAATGTGATGTCAATGATCTGGCTAGCAGACTCGATGACTGTGAGGGAGAAGAGTTGACCGGCTGGTATGTTAGAAAAGGCAACAGCAGGACGGAGAGGGTAGGGAGAAATTAGGGGCAGACTCTCAGGTGCGAACCTATATACATGACAGAGGTCAGGTGGGACAATAGGCAGTAGTAAAGCCAGGTCAGAGACGCAGTGCTTTGCGACTGCAGTTCATTCTAACGAGACAACGCAGGTGGGGACAAATGAGGCCTGTACGGCTTGAAGACCGAGGACAAGCTGCTGATGATGCCGTCGCATCATCGACGCCAGTTATTCCCACCTTCACTCAGAGTGTAAGTGCTCTCGCTGACTGGTGGAACGGGTCGAACTTCGATCTCGACTAGCAAAGGAGGAGGCGCACTCTCCCTCTGTCCGACCTCCTTGTCGAAGAGTGAATTGGCTCTTCAAGTGAGCGAAAAGCTTGCGTGCTCGACTGACGACAGTTTCAAACCTACGAGTTTCATTTAGATTGGCCGAAGAGTCCGTGTGGCAGCCTGAGCTGCAAGTCTGCGACTAAGTACGAACAGCAGGCGTTGCAGATGCTGGTTCACAAGAGGCTGGGGGTTACAATGAGACCTTCATTTCTGAAAAGTGGGTATAGTTTACAGCGTCAGCATTCGTTTGCGAACGTGTCTATATGAGCTGACATATAGTAATGTTCCTTCTTGAGAACAATGAAGACACGCACGAACAAATGATACATCAGGTGGCGATGACAAGTGTGAAGGAGGGACGTCAGCAGATCCGCAAAGAGTGTATGGCCTCTACGAGCCGATGCGTCGAGAAGGGTCAAAGACGTGAGTGGATAGCCCCAGAGCAGAATACACTTTATCAGGTGGGTTGGGATGATGCGTTTGAGTCCCAAGCTTGGTGAACCCTGTCCTTTAGATCCTTGATTTTGCGTTCCTTTCTCTTGCGGTACATCCCATATCGGTTGACTACTTCGATGACCCACTTGCTCTTGGTCACATTAATTTGACTTGTATCTAAGCCACGCTCCTGCAGTCGTCGAATGAACTCGTCAAAATGCTGGGATGAAGAGCGGTAGTGTCCGCTCCATGGGTAGATGGACACAATGACGCCGTCTTTGACCTTGAGCACGCCGGCGACGGTGACGAGAGATCCTGCGAGGAGAGAAGAATGCTGGAAACGCCCACGCTGCTTGATTCCGACATAAAGGTTGTACGAGAGGTCCGTGACAAAGATCCAAGTATCAGCTTTACGCCTGCGGATGAGAGCGTCAGGATGAGACACCTGGCCGTGCGCATCACCATCTTGATCTGAGTTGCCTTTGACTATTTGCTGGCGATCCGAGGAAGAATATAAGCCTAGCTTCTGCTTGATAAGGTATTTTGGCCCCAAATTTGCCTCTTCGAGCAGCTTTTCCTTTCGACTCTGCTGCTTTTGATCAGGGTTTCTGAAAGGTTTGGTCATTTGAGTTCGAGCTTCAGATTCTGCTGCCGAGGCATTGCTGGGTTCGTGCTGCTCATCATGTTGGGAAGGGACATCTGTCACTACATGTACCTCATCAGACGATAAGCTGGAAGCCGAAGTGAAGCCGTCCGAGGAGCCATCTGAGGCGTGGGCGCGAAACTTAATCTTGTCATCTCGAACAACTTCACCGATATCGCCTGAAGCGATGGCATCCTGCCATTCTTGTGACTGACGCAAAGCTATGCCTCTGCCCTTTCCAAGGTCTCCATGGTTGTACTTGGAAGTGTTGACAAGCTGACCAGTTCTACACCAACGTAGACGACCCTGGCCTTGATGTGCCTTTAGCTGGGCGCGGAACTCCTCGAGACGATTTTGAGATGGAGCTTGTGCATCGTTGTCAATGTAGGTCATGTAGTTGCGACGCTGGTCTGCGGTTAGATAGCTTATACGCTCCTCTTCGAGCTTGAACCTGGGACACTCTTCCAGACTAAGGTGCTTGCCGTCGCCTTCATCAAGCCAATGCAGGAAATTCTGCTTGGTGTCTGCCTTTGTGTTCCAGTATCGATGGTAATGTTTGAGATTGCTTCCATAGCGATGTTTTGGATCAAGCATTTCAAGCCAGTTCTGATCCTCCATGCGCTTGGTGAGCACCTTGGATTCGTGAATGAATTCTTGCCTTTGGGCTTCGTTTTTGAACGAGAACGGAAACTTTTCAAAAAAGCTTGAGCTCTGTAATTGCTGTGCTAGCGAATCGACCTTGGTGGGGGGAGAAGTTGAAGGGGATGATGTTGACTTGCTTGGACGTTTCAACGTTGATGCTGCTTCACCCTTGACCGCGGGGGAGGGGGCAGTATCCTGCTGGCCTAGCTGTTCTGCCATCAGACCACCTCTTCGCCAACGAGATGCAGGATCATTCTTGTCTCCCCGACGTTGCTCCTCTAGCGTTCTCTCAAGCCGACTCGTACGCAGAGCTGAGCGGATGCGATCGGCACCATCTATCCGAGAGAAGTCCTGCAAATTTGTGGAGGTAGCCTCGCTCTTGTCATTGAGCGAGCTTGTTGCTAAGTTTGCCTCACGTTCGGGAACCTGCATTGACGTAGTCGTTGTGCTTGAACTTAGTAAGCTGTTAGGGCAAGGCGTACTAAATCATGAAGAGGCTACGATGGCTATTCACAGCATTGTCCATCTCATGCATGTGATGCCGAAAGCCGCGAGGTGAGTAGAGTTCTGAAGCAATCACAGTGTCAGAGTTAGCGAGCGGTCTATCTCAAGCGTCCAGCAATGCATTTGTACCAGGGACAACAGGAAACGTCACTTGTGCTATCAACCGCTACCGTATCTGTCTCAGCCCGGCACAGCCGGATCTCGACATCTCGTGCCCTTGCGAATAACCACGTGGTTCAGCTGAGTCACAATCGCGAATCTGGATACGAGGAATGGGGAAATCATAAGCACAGTATAGGATGATCACGTGGATCTGAAATCGTGATATGTACAAGCACGTTGAATCGTGAATCGTGAATCGCGACATGACGTTCACGGTTTGTTGGGGTAAAATGTTACGCCGCCTTGAATCTGAGTCATGCTCACCTCATTTCAAACAGTCACGAGTGAAAAACAGTCACGAGTTCCAGAGGGTGTGACTCGGCGAGAGTCAAGATTCTTCGGGAAAAGACCGAAGTCAAGGGAGCTAGCTGGTATCAGCGTGCAGGAAACGAACGCCTTTATTTGGAAAGCGATGAAACGAAAGCGCAAGACTGGAAGAAGCTTCTCACCCTCCAAGGTGCCAATCTCTGTTTGCCTCTTGTTGTACACATACAAGATCTTTGCTCGTCATGTCGACTTCGACATTGCAACTTCAGGCGAGCCTGGATCGGTGGTCAGCGAGGCTGACGTCGCTACCCAGCATTGCTCTTCCTACTGACTATCCAAGGCCAGCAACTTCACAACTCGTACAGGCGCTTGCCTCGTCGACTCTCTCATCGGCAACAAGAAAGGATCTCGTGCGTCTTGCGTTTCACCACGAGCTTGACCTGCATCCTGCGGAACATGCCGAAGATGAGGACGACGACAACGCGAGCCCCACGCCCTTCCATCTCCTCCTCGCTGCCTTCTGCGTGCTCCTCCACCGATACACCGGTGACACGGACCTCGTCATCGGCTCGTCCAACCCTTATACGGGCGAACCCCTAATTCTTAGGATCCCAATCGAGCCAAACGATCCGTTCTGGCAGATTGTCCGACGTATTCAGCAGGTCGAGAAGGAAGCTGCCGCTGATGCTGTTCCCTACGACGAAATCGTCAAGCGGGTCGAGGCCGAACGCGCTGAGCGGGAAGGTCCTCTTCCTGAAGGTGTGCAGAGCGCACCCATCTTCCGTGTTCGCTTCTTTGACGAGACAGGCGGCAAAGCTCGCAACTTTATGCAGTCTACCTCGCTCACTACGGACCTCACCGTATTTTTGACCAAGCCAGGAGCTACACCTGGCGACGACTCTGTGCAGCAGCCTATACCTGCAGAGTCTGTAACACCGTCGGGTGGTGCAAGTGCACCTCACACCTTCCGTGATTCGCTCGTGCCCAACATTGCGGTGCATCTCTCGTACAACTCGCTGATCTTCTCGTCACAGCGTATGCAGCTCGTTCTGGCGCAACTGTCTCAGCTTATCTCTGTAGCTGCCGCCAACCCTGCTTCACCTGTTGGCAGCCTTCCGATCCGAACCCCACAGGAGAACTCCTTTCTTCCGGATCCCACCAAGGATCTCGAGTGGTGTGGATGGAGGGGCGCCATCACTCAGATCTTTGAACGTAACGCACGTGCTCATCCAGACCGTCGATGCATTGTCGAATCGCTCTCCGACGAACCTAACTCGCTTTCCGAGCCATGTGCACCTGCAAGCCGCGTTCGCGAGATCAGCTACGCTCAGTTGGATCGCGCTTCTAACATTGTTGCCCATCACCTCCTTCAAGCAGGTGTTCAACGCGAGGAAGTGGTTACCACCTATGCTCACCGTGGTGTCGATCTCGTCGTGGCGGTGCTTGGAACCCTCAAGGCAGGCGCGACATTCAGTGTGATCGACCCTGCTTACCCACCGTCGCGTCAGAACATCTATTTGCAGGTCGCCAAACCGCGCGCATTGATCGTGCTCGCCAAGGCCGGAACATTGCAGCCATCGGTTCGCAAGTGTATTCAGGATGAGCTCGAGCTGCGCACCGAGATCCCTGCCCTCGAACTGCTCGCCGATGGATCAGTGCGAGGTGGTGCACCGTCACAGGGAGCTACCGACACGCTTGCTCAGCAGCAGTCCTTGGCCGGTGATAGCACTAACGTCATCCTCGGCCCCGACAGCGTCGGCACGCTTTCCTTTACTTCCGGCTCCACCGGCATTCCCAAGGGTGTGAAGGGTCGTCACTTTTCTCTCACCCACTTTTTCCCCTGGATGGGCGAGCGCTTCGGTCTGGGAGCGCACGAGCGATTCACCATGCTCTCGGGTATCGCTCATGACCCTATCCAACGAGATATTTTCACGCCGCTCTTCTTTGGTGCCGAGCTGCACATCCCCACGTCGGAAGACATTGGCACTCCTGGTCGTCTTGCAGAATGGATGGCTGCCAGCAAAGCTACAGTGACGCACCTGACCCCTGCCATGGGACAACTGCTAAGCGCCCAAGCTACGGCGCTGATTCCTTCGCTTCGCAACGCATTCTTCGTCGGCGATGTGCTGACCAAACGGGATTGCACCCGTCTACAAGCGCTGGCTGCCAATGTCTGCATCATTAACATGTACGGCACTACCGAGACCCAGCGTGCCGTCAGCTACTTTGCCATCCCTCCGGTGAGCACGTCGTCCACGTTCCTACAGACACAGAAAGATATTATGCCCGCCGGTCAAGGTATGATCAACGTGCAGCTTCTCGTTGTCAACCGCAACGAACGTACTGCCACATGCGCCGTAGGTGAGGTAGGCGAGATCTATGTGCGAAGTGGAGGGCTGGCCGAGGGCTACCTCGGCCCTCCCGAGGTCACCGCGGAAAAGTTCATGCCCAACTTCCTGGCACCCAAGCTAAGCTTCCCAGACACAATCAAAGAGAAGCCCGAGGGGCAGTTCTGGAAGGGCATCCGTGACCGCATGTACAAGACTGGTGATTTGGGTCGATACCTTCCGGACGGCACCGTCGAGTGCACTGGCCGTGCGGATGACCAGATCAAAATCCGTGGATTCCGTATCGAGCTTGGTGAAATTGACACGCATCTGTCGCGCCACCCGCATGTTCGCGAGAATGTCACGCTGGTTCGTCGCGACAAGGACGAAGAAAAGGTGCTGGTCTCGTACTTTGTGCCTGGACCTGGTGCTGCCGAGTTTGAGGAGCTGGTCACCGAGGATGACGAGGGGGCTGCTGCTGCGGGCGGCAAGGCTGCGCGTGATGCCATGTTGGTCAAGGGCATGCGACGATACCGCGCGCTCATCAAGGACATCCGCGACCACCTCAAGAGGAAGCTCCCCGCCTACTCGGTGCCCACGCTTTTCGTGCCATTGAACAAGATGCCACTCAACCCGAACGGCAAGATCGACAAGCCTGCACTACCCTTCCCCGACACTGCCATGGTAGCAGCAGCCGGGTCTGGCAGTTCTTCAACCAAGGGCGGTGCCGACGCAGTCGCTGCTTTGGCGTCTGCCACGCCTACAGAGAAATCAGTCGTCGAGCTCTGGTCGCGTTTGCTGCCCAACGCTCCTACTCCCATCCCGCTGGACGAGAGCTTCTTTGACCTGGGTGGCCACTCGATTCTGGCCACACGACTGGTGTTTGAAATGCGCAAGCAATTTGTGATTAACGTGCCGCTCGGTGTCGTTTTCGATGCACCTACTGTACGTGGTCTTGCCAAGGCTGTTGACCAGCTGCGCCAGGCCGACCTTGGCCTCGGTGCTACGCAGAACAGCGGAGCGCCTGCTTCGACCAAGCGCACTGAGGAAACCAACTTGGACGAAAACTATGGCGCGGATGTGGCCACGCTGACACCCAGTCTGCCCGAATCGTTTGCCGGTGACAAGGTTCGAAGCGCTGCCGAGGGACCTCGAACAGTGCTTGTGACGGGTGTAACTGGTTTCCTTGGTGCCTTTATTTTATACGATCTGTTGACCAAACGCTCGTCCAGTGTCGCCAAGGTGTATGCGCACGTGCGTGCCAAGGACGAGGCTAACGCGCTGGAGCGACTTCGTGAAGGGTGCAAGGGCCGAGGAATCTGGGACGATCGATGGGTGAGCGAGGGCAAGCTTGAGGTGGTTCTGGGAGACCTGGCGGCGCCTCAGCGGCTGGGCATGTCCGAGACGGTATACGCCAAGCTCGCTGACGAGGTGGACGACATTCTGCATAATGGTGCCCTTGTACACTGGGTGTACCCTTACAGCAAGCTGCGCGCTGCTAACGTCGGCTCTACAATCTGCGCCATGAAGCTTTGCAATGCGGGCAAGAAGGCCAAGACTCTGACGTTTGTTTCGAGTACCTCTGCTCTTGACACGGACCACTACATTCGTCTTTCGGATTCTATCCTCCACGGCCAGGACGCTGTCCAGGCTGGCTCAGCAACACAGCTCCACGGTGTGCCTGAGACGGACGACATCGAAGCCAATGTCAAAGGTCTCACCACCGGCTACGGACAGTCCAAGTGGGTGGCTGAGAAGCTCATCATGATTGCGGCTTCGCGCGGGCTCAAGGCCTCGATCGTTCGACCTGGTTATGTGGTTGGTGATTCCAAGACAGCCGTAACCAACACGGATGACTTCCTGTGGCGTCTTGTCAAAGGCTCGATCCAGCTGGGACTGATCCCGGATATGCACAATTCGATCAACATGGTTCCTGTCGACCATGTTGCACGTATCGCCGCGCTGGCCTGTCTCAACAACGCCAAAGAGCTCGAGACGATCAACAAGACGGCCGGTACGAACGCCAAGGTGTTCCACGTGACAAATCATCCAGGCATTCGATTCAACGACATGCTCGGACAACTCAGTCGGTACGGCTGGAAGGTGGAGCAGACCGAGTACGTGCACTGGCGTGCGAGGTTGGAGGAGCACGTGCTGAGCAGTAGCTCGGGCTCAGTTGAAGACAATGCGCTATTCCCGCTGTTGCACTTTGTGCTGGACGATCTTCCGACGTCAACCAAGTCGCCAGAGCTGGATGACCGTCACACACAGGCGATTCTGGACGCCGCTTCTGAAGGGCAGGCGCAAGGTACGGTCATGGGCGTTGACCGATCGCTTGTGGCAACGTATCTCGCCTGGCTATTGGCGGTGGGCTTCTTGCCGACGCCCTCGTCGAGTGGGGCCCAAGATTTACCTAAGCTCGCCAAGATCGATACTGAGATGAAGGCGATCGGACGTGGATCCGCCAACTGATTTAGATCTGATTTCGTTAAATCGTGATTCGTGATTTGTACACATGCATGCAAGAGATTCGTGATTTTCAATAACGCTATGAATCGTGAATGGATTTTAAGCGAAGCTGATATAAGATAAGTTGGCAACTTACAGTAGTTGCGTGTGTTTGCAGACTCGATGGTCTAGCCTCGGAACATCCACACCCCGAGGTCGGGCAGAGGGAGAGTGTCAGGTGTCGAATCTGTGAATGTATAGAAGGGTGTTCGTATTTAGCGAGCTGCAGAGGCCGGTCGTTCATGCAGTCAACAAACAGAAGCCTACAAAAGATGTGAGTCGTTTCCGAAGACGGCGAGATTTCTCTGGTTGCTGGGGCAAGATTGCACAGTCACCAGTCACGAGTCGTGAGGTGTGAGTTGCTTGTTGCCCCGCCGGATTTGTTTGTTGACTTTGCCAGATTTCAAAGAGCGTCCTGTCATGATGTATTATAATAATTAGTCACGAGTTCTAATTTTCTCGATCCGGCCCCGTGCCCGCTAAGCTGAAATCGTGAATCACGAATCACGAAGGTGTGCTAAGTTATCAAACAAATCGTGAATGGTCAAGCGAGTTGAGAGTCACATTTCCCCCCTTCGCCCCGCGGTGCATTAGCACAGTGGCTGTGATGGACAGGGTAACGGAAGGTTCGGCAAACTAGATCACACATTGGTGATGGTTGAGCTAGACCGTCTAACTACAGCAAAAACTGTCAAACAAATTGCTGCTTCAAAGTCCGACCACAATTGGGCTGCACACTATGCAAATGGATGTGTTCGGCACCTGCGCGCTCCTACCTGCACACAGTCCCGGTCGCACCGTCCGTTGTTCGCTTGTGCTCGACGACGAGCGACGCGTGCAGATGTACTCACGACTCTCTGAAACCAACACTTTGCAGCTCACGCTTCTTTCCTTTTCCTTTTCGTGTTTCGTTTCTTCTTTTGTCTCTTTTTAGTGCGAAGCAACACTCCCGACTCGTGACTGCGTGTCTTCCCGGCTTGGCTTTGTGTGTTGAGCCGGCTTAGTCATGACTGTAGTTCTTCTTGGACGTCATCGAAGCACTCTGCAGAAACCATCCGTGATGTGATCTCATGCTGTCCCTTCCACCGCGCCTCTTGGATGGGCGAATGAGCTGAAACATAAGAGCGAGCTTCAGTCTTTGTTTCTTCCTCGCGATCTCGTGCACGTTATAAGGATCTGCAGTCATCTTGAGCCGACGCAAGTCTGTTCCCGTGCTCTCATACCGCAAACCAAGTCATGCAGGGCTCTCTATACACCCGCGTTGAGAACAACACATCGCTATCACCGCCGTCCCGTTCCTTCCCAACCTAACCCTTGTAACACATGTGCGCAGGGATTGCGCCCTTCTACTCCGCCTCATTCTGCTTTTGCTTCGTATGCACTACCTCCGACTTTGTTGTCGTGTTTCACTCCACTCCAATTTCACTCACGATTGCCCTGATCCCGGAAGCGGCACTTCTTGATCGACTTCTCGGCGGACTCACCCAGTATCGGTCTCGTCACTCTACTTGACTTCGCCTATTCGAAGCTTTCTCGGCTCTGGTCAGCATTGCACTCTGCTTCTTCGTTCGACTAGTCTCCATTGTTACCTCAAGTAAGGACAGCTGCAGCTTCGATCTCTACTTTGATTCTCGCTATCATCATTGTCGATCTCGATCCTGCCCTCAGGACCTCGGCTCCACTGTTTGTCAGTAAAGCAAAGCACCTCATCCTCCCTTTCCTCATGAGGCAGGGGGATAGTCGAAAAAGACCAACCTGATGGGTTCAATGTCATATGTGGCCGCCTAACTGAGCCTCTTTTTCGCATCCAACCTCTTTCCAGCTTTCAACTCTCAGAGCTCGCCGACAGTTTGAGCATCTTGTACCTCTTCTCTGCGCTCGTTTAGCGCTATGCGCCCTTTCGGTAACGCCAACAAGACGCACCACACCAGCGGCCAACCCGCGCCCGGCTCTTCTCATAATCGCACGCCTTCCTCATCCTACGTCTCTACCCTCAGCAACGCACTCAACATTTCAACGCCAACATCCTCCAAGAAACCTTCCAACGCAGACACCCCACTTTCGAACAAACGTTTTCCGACATCGGCGGATCCAGCTGGGTTACAGCTCAAACAGAATCAAGCATGTGTCCGAGATATACAAGCTCTTCGCACGCCAACGCCGCGTAAAGATGCACGACAACTGTCTCGCGATCTTTCTCTTTCTGGAAACGAGGCATTCCGTTCACCGACTACTCCGGTTTCTCCATGGCAAGCCTCGCTGCGATCACCGGCTACAGCCGAAGCGCTTCCTGCACACGGATCCCACGCGCATCCTGCACCTACTGGCAGGATGCGGTATGATCAGTGGTGGATGTCGGGGACTTCCTCCGGCCGGACTCCGGACATTTTCACTACACATTCGAGCACAGTACCGTCGGCTGCCATCGTCACGTCTCTACCGTCCAACAATCAGAGCTCGCACTACTTAGCACGAGGCCCTGCCGGGCAGAACATTTCCAGCAATACCATTCCAGTCACTTTGAATGGCGCGAGAAGTCAAGCCACCGGGGTCCAATCCGAGGCATTCGTCAACTATCGAGAACTGCCAATCGGTACATCCCGCGTTGGGGATCACAGAAAATCACCGGGCCCAGGGGAGCTATCAGCTCAATGCACTGTCAGCCCCACCTCGATCTCGTTCATGTCACCGGTTCCTTTTGCGCCCACATTGGATGCGTCCACGATGGGCGATGCATTCTTCAGCTCGATGTTCGAGCAAGAAACACCAAGCTTGTCGACCAATCTCTTACCAAGCAATGACTTGACCGAGTACTTGTCATTCCCAGGCGGAGCGGGAACAACCAATAGTGCACGTCCTGGTTCATCGTTTCACTTGACACATGCACTTGGACACGGACACGGATTCGTGGCGGCCAACGAGCCTGCCCTTTCCTACAGCCACGATGGGCCTGCGTTTGTCTGTGCTCAACCGACGAGTTGGGATCAAAACAATGAAAGATCCGCGTCTCAAGACGTCTCTCATGACACTGTTGGTTTTCAAAACAGCTCAGAATCCTCAGGCCTTGTTATGTCCGATCTCCCGGAGTCTAAGAGTCGGGACGCTGCGCCAAAGAAGCAAGAAAGGCTAGCGGGTCTTGGGCTCGACTTGAATGCAAATGCTGCTTTCGAGCGGATCGAGGTTTTGGCGTCCCCCGCCCAAGGTGCGTCAAGACCGACGATGCTGGTCGACGAAATGGGCCGATGGAGGCTTGTCCCGCTAAGGTACGAGTCAATGTCACATGCGCAAGGTAGCAGAACGAGACGTGAAAGGTTGACGATACAGGAGTCTTCAACTGCCTCGTTCAGCACTGGCACGGAAGCTAGCTATACGTCGAACAGTAATTCCTCTACCTGGGACAGCTCTTTTGGTGAGGCGACAAGCCCAATCAATCGTCACGTTTCGGCACTACCCGACAGCGCACTTGTTGATACTCCTGCTTCGTCCATCGGCCAGAACAGCAGTCGATACACGCATTCTGCCAAGGTTGCTGACCAAGCTCGGCCTGCGTCCGACCCTGACGCTTGCAACGCGGCGCCGGAAATATACATGCCGGACTTGAGCGAGTTCGGACAGTCGATTTCCATCGAGCAAATGGCAGAAGAGCGATGGAGAACGTGGCCGAGAAATCGAGACAGTGCCATCTCGCGAGGCCATCCATTCGTCTCGGCTCAGCCTGTCAGCCCAATCGCTGTGCCACACCTGACGACATCCGATCCGCGCTCCTCGTTTGACTCTTTATCAGTATCCACGTCATCTACACGATCGCGACTTATGGCTGAGCCTTACAATAAGAATAAGGGTCTACGCTCTGGTCGCCCCAGCAGTAGCGCCAGTACGAGCAGCCGTAGCTCGATCGGAAACGCTGCTGCTCTGGAAAGCCAGCCCACGAGCGGTACTACTGGACCGACTCGCCCTCGATCCCACATTGCGACCGGCTCGTTCAGGATGAAAGCTTCGTCGAGATCAAGTTCAAGTGGCGGCGCGGAAACCAATGCCGTCTCCAATGAGCGCGTTTCAGCTACAGCTTTGGCGCTACGTAGCGCCAGAGGAACGTCGCAAGGTGCACCCGCTCAAGCAGGCAGCAGTGCGATGAAGTTGACAAGATCGATCGACTCTATCACCCCTTCGGCGCCCACAATGTCAAGTCCCACCAATTTCTGGCACAGCGTTGCACTGCAAAGAGCTTCCAAGAGTAGCGATGGGCTGAACCCGGTTACGCAGCGACCACGCTCGATGCTCATCACATCCCCGCGTTCCGACCTAGCCGGCCAGCTAGGTAACGGCGCTACAAGACCATCGAAAGCTCGGGTGGGCTTCAACGAGGTGTCGGAAGCCTTAAACACACTTCGCACGTTTCTCAAACAAAAAGATTCCAACAGTGGCACTGACGGTCATGACGCAGCACCGTCCCGGTCCACTGAGAATGACCTGCAGAGCTGCTTTGCCAGCAAGCCTGGCCGCACGCTACGTCGAACCAAAGGCGTTCTGCCACCGAGAGGTATCTTTTCACCCGTGGGCGAATTTGGGACGCTCCCAACAGCCGCTTCTGCCGCCACAAATGAATCCACTCGAGAAATGGATAGTAGCACTGCGGACCAACGTCGCTTGAAAGCACTATCAAGCCCCGGATATGCAAGCTTGTCATCGGGGAGCACGAGCAATCGACAGGATGACAGACTCGCCGTACTTGAAGACCTTTCCGAGCGCGTTCTGCGACTGAAAGCCGAGACAGAACTTGAAAAGGAACGGCATGCCGCTGCCAGCATGCCACCTCCACCGACTCGGCGCGGTGGATCCATGTCTCAGCAAATGCACAAGACGGCATCGATCAGTCCAAAGACGCGTCGCGAGATGCATGACGAGTACCTTAGAAGGCGCACCTCAGGCTCGTAGCAGCTCTCAATCTTGCAGCCGTGAGTCGTTCCCGACTCGTGTCAGTCGAGGGATTCGTGATTGTCCATGGCGACCTTAACCTAACAACAGCCGTGCGCGATCGCCAATCACAGATGTGACGATCACGCATCGTGGATTCTACTCACGACTAGATATATTTTCGATTTACCACTCTATACCCGCAATGCTCTTCGTAGGAGCACGGCACCTACAGAATTTTACTTAGCGCCCTCTACTATACCAGTAATGGCAGGACTTGTTTCTGACAAAAGTGTGAGCTCCGGTGAATTCAGCGGCATCGTCTCGAGTCTAGCGGTGGCCTCACCGTGCAAGTGCGAAGGGACAAGTCCGTGTAACTCACGATTCTGACAGAGCTTCAGAAGCGCACGGCTATTCGGAAGCCTGAATCGTGAATGGAAACAGAGATAAGGGTTTGGACGCGGCGAAATGCGTTAGGTGCATCGTTCTGCGCGGACCCTGAAGCACGGGTGGTCGGAAATTGTGAATCGTGGATGTGCTTGCCGTGTCGACGATAGCAGCGACGGTGTGAGTGCACGAGCCATGTTGATAACTTGCACGCTTGGCAGGTGGGATTTGGTGATTTGTGCATAGCGCTTAGCTGGAATCGTGAACGTTGTTGAGTTGACACGACCATCGATCGTGGCTGTTGCGTTGCATCTCGCCACAGCAGCTAGAATCTGAGCAAGATGTCGAATGTCACGCACACAACCGCGCGCAGCGCAGCGGCGTCCACGGTGACCGCACGCGTTGCATACCTTCGAACGCTCCCCGCTATACGTGAGCGATGCAGCAAGATCTTCGACGCAGCTACCACCGATGGTCTGGAATACTTCTCCTTGGATGCATCCAAGATCGACGATGCTGCCGACTACTGCATCTCGATCATCCAGCGTGACTTTGGTACGGACTACGCCTCGATCCCTCCGCACGGACGCTGGCGTCATTTTGACGTGGGCTCGATCCCTCGCATCACCACTCTCCTTACCGAATGGGCGGGTGGATCTCCTCGGACGCTGGGATCGGCGCACTCGACGGATATCGTGACCAAGCCTGCAGTGCACCACGTCGAGGCGGCGCGTCGATTGGTGGATCTGTTCATGGTCTCGGTGCTGCTCGATGCAGGTGCAGGAAGCGCGTGGAAGTACGAAGAGAACAGGACCGGGCTAAGCTATGGTAGATCCGAGGGCTTGGCAGTGGCAAGTCTCGACATGTTCAAACAAGGACGGTTCTGCGCGCATGAATCCGGCGAGAGGCACAAGGTGGATGCAAAGGGATTGAAGAACTTGTCCGCCGAGGTGTTGGCGATCGACATGCAGGTGCATCCTGAGGAGAATCCAATGACCGGGCTCGAGGGTAGGAGCAACCTGCTCGTCAAACTCGGCGAGGCGTTGGAGAACGATGCTCACGGCTTCTTCCAAGGCCCTTCAGGGACCAAGCCGGATGAGCGAAGGCCTGGGTTCTTGGTCGACTACCTCGCTAGTCACGCGACGACAAGGACCGACATGAATGTGGTGCAAGTGAGCTATCCGGTGTTGTGGGAGGTGTTGATGTATGGGCTAGCACCCATCTGGCCTGCTTCGCGGACGCATCTAGATGGTGTGCCGATGGGCGACGTCTGGCCGAACGCCACACTGGCTCGTTTGAGCGGTACGCAGATTGGCGACGAACCATCGCTGGTGCCGTTCCACAAACTCTCCCAGTGGATGTGCTACTCTCTGATGGAAGCCATGGAAAACACACTGGGCTGGACATTTGTCGATGCACAGCACGCCACTGGTCTGCCGGAATACCGCAACGGTGGTCTGTTTGTCGACCTCGGCGTGCTCACGCCGAACCGCGCCTTGCTCGACGCGAGCGCATCCACGCCATCCGGCATACCCCAACTCCCCGCCGAACACCCCGCCATCGTCGAATGGCGCGCAATGACCGTCATCCTTCTCGACAAACTCGCCGAATCTATCCGCTCCAAACTCTCCCTGACCGACCAACAGCTAAACCTGAAACAGGTCCTCGAGGCTGCCACCTGGAAAGGCGGTCGAGAGATCGCCAAGCAGAAAAGGCCACAAACCGGCGGCCCACCCATCAACGTCTTGAGCGACGGCACTGTATTCTAACAGCCTGCTAGCCAGCACGCGCACACCAACCCTCACAGAATGCATAACCGCACAATGACCCTAGAACTGCACACTCACCCACATGCTCTGCGCTTGTCATGTCTATCAACTAGTATTTACAAATCAACCGAACCGCACTCTACTTTCTCTCGCGAACAAACAGCACGAGCCAAACCAGACTCGCCAAGGTGAACGCGCCAAACAGCGCAGCGAGCGTGACGATATCGGGGAACCAGAATGCCTGGCTATTGAAGCCAAACGAGCTGATGATGCTGGCAGCGGGCACTTCGATGTCGATGCCATACTTGTGTTCTTTGAGGCTGAGGTTCCTAAGTTCGTTGACGATAAGAGCTTCGTAGGCAGCGTGAAAGAACGAGAGGTGTTGGAGCCAGCGCAGATACGCAGGGATGCGATCTCGATTGATGAGCAGACCGGCAAAGAGCAACGAGAAAAGCATGGTGAGCGAGCCCACCAGATTTGCCACGCCCGTGTCCTCGATAGCGATCGAGATCAAGAACACAGCCGACGAAGCGCACAACGAAAACAGGACGAGCGTGAGCACAAACTTCCAAAACTCGGCCACTCCAGGCACCAGTCCAACCAGGAAGTACACGCATCCGCCGAACAGGAATGGCGGAACCACGCGCAACGGCAGCATGTCGAACAGCAGTTTGCTCGTAAAGTACGTCAGCGGGCTGTAATATCCGTTGCTGCGTTCGCGCACAAACAGTGCACGTTCGTTGGCGAACACGCCGAGCGACGTGAGGCACGAAAACCCGAACAACGACAGAATAAAGAAAAACAGTCCCAGTCGATTCTGGAATCCAGCAATGTCGTTAGTTACGCCGTGGTACAGCACGCCGCAAAACAGCGCGAGCACGATCGCCAGTCCAAAGTGCGCAAACATGAGGATCGGATCGCGGTACAAGTTCTTGAATGCGCGTCCCGACAGGATCTTGAACTGCGTCCACAAGCCCGCCTTCTTGTACGAGCGCAGCAACGAGCTTTGGCTGCCAACGTCTGGCAGCTCGTTGACCACTCCTTCAGATTGCCGTCCGAGGAATGCGTCAAGCTCGCGCTTGGTCTCGTTCGACATGTCCGACTCGGCGAACGAGTTAACCAGATGCACCAGCTTTCCGCTGCTCAGCGCTGGAATCCAAACATCGTGACCGTTGCCCTGACCATTGGCAAACGCACTGCGCAACCCATTCGCAATTCGACTTGTCTTCTTGCGCACACCTCCAGACGAAGAGCTGTCTTCCACCATCGAGTTGCGCCTCGTCCTGAGCTCGGTGGATTCGTCCCGTGAGCTCGTACCAGTCGTGACGATGCCGGTATCGTTCCGTGGACCCGAGCTGCCTGCCGAACCACCTCCCTCGACATCTTGCTCGACATCATCTGTCGCCACAGGGCTACGACGAGCGGTGAGATCAATCAAGAAGTCGGCAATGTTAAAACCTGGTGGACAGGGATGGCCAACCTGGTCAAAGTAGTCTCCGCAGCGGTTGAACGGACCTGAGTATACCACGCGGCCCTCTGCCAGCAGCAGGAGCTTGTCGAACAAGGCGACGATGTTGGACCTCGGCTGGTGGATCGAAAAGATTACAGTGCGATTGTACGTCTTGGCAAGCGTCACGAGCGACTGTACCACATTGTACGCATTGTACGCATCCAAGCCCGACGTCGGCTCGTCGCAAAACAGAATGCTCGGACTCGTCACGAGTTCGCAGGCGATTGAAACCCGACGCTTCTCACCGCCGCTGATGCCACGCCCCTCTTTGCTGCCACCAGCAGTGAAGCCTGAGCCACCGATGCGGCTGTCTTTGATACCGAGAATGCCAAGCTCTTGCATAGTCTCGAGCGTGCGGAATTTCTTGGCCTCGAGCGACATGTCTCTAGGCAGGCGCAAAAGAGCCGAGTAGAGCACTGTCTCGTAGACGGTCAATGTTTCCATGAGCAGATCCTCCTGATCCACAAAGCCGACGACACGCTTGTATTCCTGATTTGACATTTTCCTGCCGTTGATGAGCACGGTACCAGAAGTGATTCCACGCTTTTCGCGTCGAGCAAGGATGTCAAGGAAGGTTGTTTTTCCGGCGCCACTGGCACCGACGATAGCCATGACTTCGCCGGGCTTGACGGAGCCCGTGATACCATCTAGCAGCGCTTTCGAGCCGATCCGATAGCCGACATTCTCCCAATGAAGTGCAGCGGGAATGTGATCTTTCATGAGATCTGCTTCCTCCTCTGGTAGGCGTACGTTACCGAGGCGCACCTCGTCGTCCTTGTAGTGACGTCCTAGCATCCAAAGCAAGCTGATTGAGAGGATGACGATCAAAATGGCGGCGATGGCGCTGATGACTACCCAAGTGACTGGTTTCTCGGGCGCAATGGGCACCTGGTAGCCGGGCACTTGGCTGAAGTGGATACACTCTCCGGACTTGCAAGTGATGAAGATGGCTTCGTCTCCGAAAACATCCGAGATGAGACCATTCATCCCCGGCTCTTCAAAGCGACACTTGCGAACACCATCGGGATCCGCCTTGCACGACATCTTTCCTGGGCCTTTGATCTCTTCAGTAAGAAACTCTGAGATGTCGATGCTTCCTGACTCGCCACATAGCATGCGGCCAGGAATGCACTGGCAGCTAACCTTCTTGCAATCGTACGAAGTTCGGTTGGAAGATTTACCAATTTCGATCGACTCTTGGCAGTCACTAAGGCCGCAGTAGAAAGATTCACGAGCACCGATCCAGAATTGAAAATTGCAGCTGGCATCGCTCTTATCGCAGCTGAACGTGACTTGTGGCGGACGACCAGGAAGCATGTCGACGATCTTTTGGTTGGTCACATCGCACTCTTGAAAGCTTTGCTGGATTGTAGCACCGCCATCGTAGCAAGTGCCGTTCTCGCCGAGACGCTCGCCGCCAAGAAGAAAATTGGAGCAAGCGGCGTCTGTCTTACAGACATTGCAGTTGAGACCGTGCCAGCCATCCGAACACTGGCAAGACTTGTTCTCACCAGGCTCTCCCTTGGGGAAACGCTTGGATCCGTCAGCTGGTGATCCACAGAGAGGTGACAGACAGTCAGGTCCACCAAACCCGACAGGACATTTGCATAGGCCGTCGTATTCGTTGCACTCTCCGAACTGGTAGCATTCGTATGCTGGCAGCTGACAATTGAAACAGTCAGGTTCAGGACATGGTGGACAATTTGGTGGCCTTCCAGGGATGTCAGCGATGGATGCGTTGCTGAAGATCGAAGTGTATGCTTGTGCATATCTGCGATTGAGAGCCGGAGCCATACCTCGAGTGGTTGTGGTACGAGCTGCATCCACGTTGGTCAGAAATGTGACGCATATGATGAGCGCCGATACAAGCATAAGCAGTGGCCTCGACCCCATACATCCAAGCGAACCTTGCCGAGGCGGCCGGGGAGCTAGCATTGTGCCTGAAGGTGTCAGAGGCAGGCGCAAGTCTGAGCAAAGCGATCGATTCGCGGTGTAGATTAGATGTGCGTATGTTGCTCCATGGATCTGAGGTTCTGGTACTAGTGCGAGATCAACAGAGTGAGTCAGGAGGACGAGATAAGGCAGTTCTGAGCGACCGATCAGACATGGACGCTGCTTGGCGCACAAGTCACAGAGTTACAGAGTTAGGCAACGATGCTGACTCGTGACTGGTTAGTCTGCTCGATGCACAGGCCAGAAAAATGCGAATCGTGATTTCAGTTAACTTAACTGAACCAATTCTGAGTGGAGGTTCGATCGGCCGATTGGCTTGTATAAAAGTGCAATCAATCGGCGATGAAAATTTTGGACTTTGGTGTGCGAATTCGTGATTTGACCTGCTTGCTGATCAAGCTCGATCTGAAGCTCGTTCGCAATCTTCGTCATCATTGGCGATCCGTGATCTCATAGAGGTGTCTCTTTCCATTTTTGAGCGATCATGAGCGAGCATGATCTGTCCGCACTGGATGGTCTTCTAGATGAGCTGGACATCGACGAGAAGGGAGACCAAGATCCCCGCGCAGCCAAGCTCAAAGCCCTGTTCGAGAAGGCGAAAGCCGAATATACGGCCAAGATCGACGTTCCGACATGGTACATTTCACCCAGCACATGCAGTGCTACTTTCCAGATCAGCAACTTTGTGGTGCCAAGTCCACTGCAACTTGTTTGCGAGCGCAAAGCGAACCGAACCGGATCGACGAATCAAGAATGGACTGTCAATTACCTTTACAGCCAGGGTCATTTCGAAACATGCCTGTCTTATGTGGCTTCATTTGCGGTCTCGATGGGGGTGGAGTTCGAATTCCAGACAGATGACAGTGTTATAAGTGAATACGATAGCTCGCAACTCGCTCTACGTCGGACCAAGCAGGAACGCGAGTTGAGCAAGAACTGGGGTATCATCAAGGATGTGATTGATGCAGGTATTCGTTCGCTCCTCACCTTGTTGCGACCTGCGACTACTTCAAAATGGATCAAAGCATGGGTACCTCAAGCACCACGTGCAGCCACGGACAAGTATGAATGGGGGGAAACCAGTCTGCAGACGCTAGCCAGTGGGTTTCTCGCGTTTTGCATGCGTGAGATCCGCATAGGAGCAGGCGATACGCGATCTGGCTATTCCGATATGGTCATCTGTCCGACCGAGGGCAGTATTGAGGCCTTAGTCGATATGGACAAAGTTCGACTGCAGAACTGGACCGTTGCGCATGGTTTGGCTCTCACAGCTGGGGATCTAGCTCTGCAATTGGGCCTCTATCGTACAGCGATTGAAGCACACACGCTCTTTCTCGCCGCGCGTGGACAGATGTGGCGTGTGTTGCTAGCTCTTGCCAACGAACTTGCGTGCTACTTTGATATGCTTGGTCAGCAAAAACGAGCTGATTTGGAGTCCCGAGAGGCACTCAAGATTGTTGCCAAGGCAGCGGTCGTCGCAGCAATACAGGCCACTCCTCGCTCAAAGAGGTTGCAAGTCGCTGACTTGGTGGTTGTGCAACACCGTGTCATACCGGCCACTTGGGTCGACCAAGTGCTTGATCCAAGCTATACAGATTGGGACGTGTTCGATGACGAAGACGATCTTCTCTTTGGCGGTCTTCTGCAAACCCTTGATCCACAAACCGATGAAAGCCGGTCGATCCTGCCCGAAGAGATCGGCATTGCACTGGTCAAGGTGGTTTTCGCGAAAAAGAGTGGCCTTTTCGCGCTTCACTCAAAATTCCCAGCTTACATGCGCGAGTACCGTCAGCGTCTCGACAATCATGCGCTTAACGGTGACAATGACACATGGCAAGCTGATGCTCTTGAGGCTATCGATGAGGACGATACTGCGGATCACGGCCCTCGAAGCGTTCGGACCCTCTAGGCGAACAATAATGTTTTGGTACCATACCTCTTAAGACAGACACATATACCCACTCTACTCTAAGCCGGTCGAGAACGTGTGGAACGTCTCTCTATGTAACTATGTCCAACCTGCCACGCGTGACCATGTGATGCGCCACTCAGCGAATCAAATTTTTTATCTCACCCAGCTCGAATCCAGCCGCCTTGACTACGGGAGCCCTTAAACTTGCCTCCTCTGCCTTCAAATGTGGTAGCAAGACGCGCTTCAACTCGTCTACCAGCTTGACCATCTTTGCATGGTCAAAGACCTCGTCCAACTCTCTGCCCTTGACCGAACGCAGATTGGTACTGACTTGGGCTATGTATTTTTGCAAGTCTTGCAGAGCATGGTGCATCTGTTGGTGCTCTTTGGTGTGTTGACTCGAGTGAGCGAATTGGGGTAACTTTTTGGCGAGGATGGGGAAGATGAGGCGCTCTTCGATAGAGTGGTGAGCTTCGAGCGATCTACAGAGCGATGCGCAAATCGATAGTAGGTTGTCGAGGGTTTCAAGCTTGTTTTTGGAAGGAAATGAGGGGGAGAGCGTGGTGAGGAGTGCAGAGATTTGTGAGGTGGTGTGACGAAAGTGCTCGTGGAACGGCAGCATTCCATGGTAAAGGCAATCCCAGGGGTCGCTCATGGCCAAGAGTGTCCAAGCTTGTTGACGTGCTTTGTGTGGATTCAATGCCGGCTTTGATGATGTGGTCGATAGTTTGGGGCGTCCAAGACGTTGGTTGCAAGGGATGAGAGTGGAGAAGGAGGAAGTCGTGCTTGCGATTCGGGCAATATGGTGGGTTTCTGTGCATGAGCAAAAGCACTTTTGACGAGCAGCACGCTCAGCGCCAGCTGACAAGGTCTGGTCCGAGATTAGACAAGCCGAATGTTTGTGATGGCTCCTCTCACTCGAAGTGTTCAGGTCGTGAGTTGCGCCCAGAGGAGTTTGTAATTTATAACCGTGAAGCAAGAAACGTAGCCGATTCACGAGTTACCGCGGATTCGAGTGCATACCGCGGGAAGGGAATCCACACGAAATCAACCGTAAATTCGTGTTTCCCCCTTCAGTCGTGAGTCGTGAGCCGTGTGAGTTACGAGTGTCCGCCAAAAAATCATAAAATCGTGAATCACGAATGAATCACGAATTTCTCCGTGTGTTTCGGATATAAGCTTTTCCGCATCTTCAACGCTCTCGTGTGTTGGTCTAAAACAAGCACGCACGACGATACCGAGTACAGTCGTGAGTAGTTAGTATCGTTCATCCCACATCATCGCCCCGGCGCCACACGCCAGCTGCATCTTTGCAGCAAGCTGTGCACCCCATTCTACCTGTCGTTCATATCTGCAAGCGAGCGTTGGAGCCACAATCTGATCAAGCCTTTGTGTCATGACCGCCTTCTGGCCCAAACTGACGTGGTTGAGGACTTCTTGTCCGTGATGAACTTCTCGGAGGCGCATACACATTTGTAGCTCCAGCGTCGCAAGGGCGAGATCGTGAATCATGAATGATAGTGAGTCTCTAGACCGTTTGATGCTAGATGTTCCTCTGCTGGGTGAGACCATCAAGGTGGGATAGGTCGGTCTCAAGAGCCACCGGAACGTCGAAGACACAAACGTACCTACCTACACATCACCTGTGACGCGACGGCATGTCGACCCCTACCTGAATCGGCTCACCACCTAGATCAACAGAGTTGACAGAATACACTAAAATTACAAGTCGAGTCTCGGAGTCTTTACATGCAAACAATCCATCACCTCTCTCTTTGTTCGAGCCTTGATCACGCCACCGGCGTGCGGTCGAATCGATGGCTTTGAACCAGCGCATCCGCCTCCTCGATTTCCTCTTCTGCCACTGCCAATCCGTCGATCCAACTCAATTTAGGACATGCCATCGCCAACAATCCGCGATGCAACACTCTCCTCTCGTAAAATTGCTTGGGCAGCGTCTTGACAAATCGGGCATCTGCCGCGTGCGACAGGTTCGAATAGCTCGCTCCGTCCTTTGCAGCTCTCCTGGCCGTCTCCTTATCGAGCGCATTCCTTGCAAGCGTAGCATTCGGGTCGATCGCATAGTCAGCCAAAGGAGCGCGTCGTCTATGGAAATGCGATTTCTCCAGCTGCTCGATCTGCGCGCGCTGTATTGCCGCCTCGCGTCGTCGTTCACTAGCAGCCAGATCAGGTTGTACGATCTGGGCATTAGGTACAGGTGGAAGCCATGATGCGGCAAGTGCCTCCGTATCAGCCGTATCGTCTTGGCCTCGATGAGTGGGTAGCGTCGACGGCGCAATTACCGGAGCATAGAGTCCCAGTGTGCAAGGGTTGGTACGACAGTCGAGTACCTGCAGCTCGGCCAGCCCGCGCACTGCGACGATGATCGACTTGCTCTTCTTCACCCGGCATCCCACCAAGCTGAGGCGCTTGAGCCTCTGCATTTGCTCG
The DNA here is from genome assembly GCF_000328475.2 of Mycosarcoma maydis. Lineage (NCBI taxonomy): Eukaryota > Fungi > Basidiomycota > Ustilaginomycetes > Ustilaginales > Mycosarcoma > Mycosarcoma maydis. Next base: position 820,583 of record NC_026480.1, read on the forward strand.
AGGCTCGGAAGCGTCGAGATGAGATTATGGTCCAGATTCAGCGAGCGCAGGTTGGGCGCTACTTGAGCCAGATCAGCAGGCAGCTGCATCAGCTGACACGCTGACAGTTCCAGGTAGACCAGGTTCAAGAAGCGGAGCGGCTGCACCAGCGGCGCCTGGGCAGCCAGTGTTGCGATCGGCTTGTGAACTTCCATTGCTGTACCAGCAGTCGAGATACCATGCGGGAAAGCGTTGCCCGAGAGGAACAATCGACGCACATCGCGTAGCTGATTGGCCGGCCAAGTGATAGCTGCCTCTGCCTGCTGACGCATGCTAAGGTTGTCCAGAACTTCGAGCTGGTCGAGGTTGTGGATACAGTCCAAATCGCAGTAGTCTGCGTAGAGCGTTCGAAGTCGTTTGGCTGGCGCAACGTCGAGTGTCTGCAGGTGCGTGTTGCCGCTTACCCGCAGCAAGCGCAATTTCGGCATGGAAGGTGACAAGTCGACCATGCTCAGATCGTTGTGGTCGAGATTGAGCGACTTGAGACGACGCATCAGCGACAGCCCGCGAATAGAAATGAGCTGATTGTGAGACGCGTCGAGCGTCTCCAAGCCGGCCCATTGTGTCGTGGCTAGATTGATACCTTTGAGACGGTTTCCAGACAAGCTGACATGGGTCAGACTACGGATCTTATCGATGCCAGCCAGGGAAGAAATTGCATTGGCGTCTGCTTTAAGCGTGTGTAGGTGCTTGAGGCAGCTGAGATGCGTCAACGAGTCGATCTGGTTGCCGCTGATATCGAGTACTTCTAGATGCAGCAAGTGTCCAAACGAGGCCATTGACGTGAGACGATTGTGGGCGACATTAAGCACGCGCACCGAGGAAGGTACACCGGTGAGGTATGACAGCTCGTTTGTCTGCAAGTCAACTTCCTCGAGCAGAGGAAGAAACTCCTTGAGGCGGACACAGGACTCGAGACGTCGGCGGCTCAAGTCGATCGCCTGCAATTCGTCCCAGCCGGGCTCCCAGGGCTCAACGTCCGTGATCGCCTCCAACACCTTGTCGTGCGCATAGTTGAAAGAGGCATCCGTCAACAGGGTCATGTCTGGATACCCATGTACTTCGTCATAAGTCTCTTCGTCCTGACGCCAGCTGTGGTCATCGTCGTCATCACCCGTTGGATGTTGAGACTTGCGCGGACGCCGAAGTGTATGGTAAGACCAATGCGAACGATTGGCATCCAAGTCTCGCATTTTCGAGGCAGTCAAAGCCTTAGATGCCAGGGTGCCCGACTCGTCGCCAAGAGTCAAATCAGCTAGCATCTTGAGGGCGCTTGAAATAGCTTGCGTCCGTTCATCTTCGGAACCTGCATCTTCTTCTTTCTCAGCTCCAAGCGTGGCTCGAGCTCGCTGACCTGCAGCTGCACCTCCACCTCGCGACAAAAGAGTTAAACCTTGATCACGCATACGCGTAGCGGAGGGTGGGTCTGCAAAGCTAATCGTTCTATTCGGAGTTCCGCCTCCCGTACCCGAGTGGTGCGAGATGTTGTGAGTGGCCCCGTGCAAACGCCCTGGAACATCAGTGCGACCGACAGCAGGCTGCTTGAGGATAGATTTGGGTGTCGAAATTGAACAAGTCGAGGCTCTCGGAGTTGGCGTACCAAGATGCTGGTGTGCAGCGCGGCGGTCTGGTGTTGCGAATACGTTTGGGTTTGCGTTATCGCGAGGTCGCTTCGAGCTTGAAGGCTGAGCTTGATCTGTGAGAATGTTGTAATTTGGCGATTCTGATCGTTGCACCGATTGCTCGTCCCGGCCGTCGGTCTCGAGCTGCCCCAAGCCGGACTGATGACTGCTGGCCGTCGATTCTGGGCTGTAGGTGACGACATTTCGGAGCGACGACCCTGACCTTGGCACCGTGCTCGTCGGCAGAGGCCTTGGAACAAGTTTCCTCGGGGTGGCACTTGGAGGCTGGGCTGTATTGGGTGCAGATACCTGCATGGATGGCTCCAGAGCTTCGTTCTGTGCCGCTGCATCGGATATCGTGAGCGAGCCCTTCGCAGGCTGCTGTGACGTTAGGGCCTGCGTTGCTCCGTGCAGCTGACGCGAGTCGTGCTTTGAGACCAAGGTTTTCGATTTGACAGGTCTCGGCGTGGACTCATTCGCCTCGTCGACTGCATCTGACAACGAAACGGGAGCGTGTGAGCTCTGACCAAAGCTTTCAAAATCTCTGAAAGGGTCGCTCGAGTCGCTCAACCTGCCATCAGCATTACTGAGATTGTTGGAAGCAAGACGCTGCTGAAACGAATTTGTGCGAGCACCGAGCTGTTCACGAGCCTGTTGCTCCTCTGTCGACTCAGAAAAGACGTCCAGACTTCTCGACAGCTCTGCAGACGCTTCCGGAATGGCCGGAATTGGCGTTCTACTCGTCGGCCTTGCATCGAGGACGTCGTTACGAGAACTTGCAGCCGATCGCAGATCTTCTTGCGAAGAGCGCGACCGCGGTACCTTTTCCCAACGATGCAGCTCCTTGTTGAAGGTAAGTTTGCCGCGACCTAGGCTTTCGATCTCCTGTTCGGGAATCTGGCTGATGTTGAAGAGGCTACCAGTACGAGTGATAGTAGCGCCTTTGCCACCGAGGTCAGAAATGGCGAGCTGCGAGCCGACATCGCCCGACAGGGTTCTAGCGTTGCTCGGATCGACCAGTGTGTTTGAGGACGTGGTACGGTCACCTCGTTTGGCTTGATGATCTGCTACTTCGTCACCAACAGTATCGACTGTTGACTGCGCAGGCAATGCCAACAAGGAGGACGCGCGAGCCATTGTATTGCGGTCTGCTTCCGTGTTACGCAGCTCAACAGCAGATGCAATGTTTCGCAGCACGCGAGATGGATCCGGCAGAGGGGGATCAGGGATACGCTCGGAATCATAGAGGACGATGCCGTCCTGAAATCGACGAGTGTTACCATCTTGCCCGTTCTGAGCCACAAAATTGTCCGTCATACCACTGTCGTCGTCCAAGTCGGAATCGTCTCTGGAGCCGTGATTTACATGTGATCGACGCTGAGAGGCGATGATATCCAGCGTAGGCTCGTGCAAAGTGATCAGTTGTGGCCTCTGTACGGTTTGAGGATCATCCTCAGCTAATGCCTGATCAGCTTCACTTGGCCTGGCGGGAGTGTAAAGCTGTCTGCGTCGAGCGATGCGTTCTTCGAGCCGACGAATCTGATCATCTCGGTAGGCGACGGCTTCCTCGGCAAACTTATAGGGCCGCCAGTTCTTGCCGGGTTCAGCCTCCTGGTTATCGAATTCTTCCTGCACCTCATCCTCGGCGATAGCAGCCGCGCTGATGCGACGTAAGAGCTTGCGAGGAGATTCTATCTCCTTGGAGAGGGCAGCGATCCGACTAGAAAGGGATGCACGAGACTTTAGCGTGGACGACATGGGAATTTCGTTGGAGCTAGACTCGGTGATGAAGGACGAGTCGAGCGGCAGCCTGCGAGAAGACAAGCGTTCCGGGCTTCTGTGCTCGTTGGCAGACGGTGCAACTTCTTGACGAGATGTCGTACTTTGCTGCGATGGTCGTTTCTTGTGCCCTAATCCAATCGAGCGACGACGGCGCCTGGCTGGAGATGTGACTGAGGCGTTAGGAGAAGCTTCTACTTTGCCTCTATGGAACGACATCTGCTGTTCTTCTTGGAGACCATTGCCAGATGATTCCTCTTCCTCTGTCGCCCACTCTGGCGAGGTGTCTGGTCCCGTAGACGGCACCCGGACAGCATTTTGGAGGGCGCTCATGAACTCTGCGGATTCTTTGACGTAGTCGACAACTGGTTGACGCTTTGAGGCAGAGTCCTCCACGGGTCTAGTGTTGCTAGCAGGGTGACGAGTGTTGGCACTGCTGAGCGCGGGCATTGACATCAGATCACCCGTGAGAACTTTGCGCGGCCTGACATCGAGACGTAGACGTTTGCGCTCGCGTTCGACTTCGGCTGCTTTAACAGGCTGTGTTGCAGCTACGGGTGTCCTCTCATTCACCATATCTTCCAGCCTGGCCCGAGTAATGGCGTCGTCGTAGTTGAACTTAAACAAACGCATTGGCGTGTGTGGAGTAGGAGAGCCCGTGAGGAGGCCCAGATCTGCAGCCGCTGATGCAGGCCTTGCAAGTGCCGTTGCTTGCAAGCCGCTGGGATGGAGCGTTTGCATGTTATGCAACGACTGAGATGGGACTATGCCACGAGATACCTGAAGGCGGTCCTGCATGGGCGCACGCGGACTTTGAAAGGTGAAGGGTGTGCTTGGGACACCGATGCCCAAGTTGGAGAGAGGATGCATCTGAACTGCACCTTGTTGAGGTGGTAATGGTGTCACACTCGTGGAGGCTGCAAGTTGGTCACCTTGAGCTTGCACCGATCTGTCGGACTGAACAACGACTTCTTGTGTCTCTGTGATCTCTGATTTCTTGTTGGGGGCGGGTGGATCTGGCATTGTGAAAGGATTCAGCGCGGACGCGTTGCGAACTGGCTTTTCCGGGGGCGTAGGTGTCTTGAACATGGATTGAAGCTTCATCGGAGTAAACATATCGCCACCGAGTGCTGCTATCCCCTTACGATTTTGGACACCTTGAGCCTTGGCGGGACTTTGCCAGACGGGACGCAGGACGGGCGGTAAAGAAGAAGCGTCGGCCTTATGAATGAATGTGCCCTGTGCGGCGGAAGCATTGGAAGCCGAGGCTGGGGATTGGGGGTCCTGCGTTTGCGAAACGGCTCTGGAATGTTGAGCCGTCTGCATGTTGGTAATACGAGAGTTTTCCGCCAAAGAGCCGCGTGCACTTTCGAAGTCGTCGGGTGCCGAGTCGTTGGAGGCCGAGTCAGAGTTGGATTCAGACTCGGACCAGATGGTACTATCGCCCTCTTGGTTTTCTGCCTCTGGTTGGCCACGACGGTGGCGACGATTCTGATGACTGGGCAGACGGAGCGAAGGTGTAGAGGGACCAGCTTGAAGATTGCTGGAGACTGGCGGCGCTTTGGGTGTTGGAGCAGCGGCAGCCGAGAGTCTCGATTTGAGCAATGCACGACGCGCTTGATGCCGAGCTGCTGAGAAGGCAGGATTTGGAAGTGCAGTTGGGTCAAATGCAGAAACGGGAGGCCGTGAGGACATGGACGGTGTGGCTAATGCTCGGCTTGAAGCCGCAGAGCGTGTAGGAGAGAGAGGTGGATCTGGCTGAGCCGACTCGGATGCCGGCCGTGCTGCGGTTGAGACTGTGAGAGAATTGGAATTTGCGGCAGCGTAGTGGTTCGCATCAAGTCGAGATGTTGTTGTTTCAACAGCCAAGCCCTCGTCCGGCCAAGACTCATCCAAGTCGTCTGTCATCCAATCTGGCCTGGTATTTGAAGAGACAGACGTTGGATGCGGCGCTGATGAAGATGCTCGGATAGCTGCGACTGGAGCAGATGAAGCTTGTGGTGTGGGTGTCTTGTTGTCGACCGACTCATCCCAAATGGAGCTTACCGTCTCGTCAGCATCGGCACCATGATCATGATCTGGTGGCGTACCAGCGGTCTTGCCTTGCACGCTGGACAAGTTAGAATCGATGGAGGGCGGCTTGGTCGGAGAAGGGAGGTGGTCGGCGGGTCGCTCTGTGGCCGTGCTAGCTGCTGACGGCGAGCGTGGCTCTGAGGCTGAATGTGTGACAGCAGCCCCCGCGTCTGCATGCGTATGCGTGGTGGTATCCTCGACGCCTGCCGAAGCTGAGACAAACGAGTTTGGCTGTTCGATATCCATGGTGTAGAGTGACAGGAGCGCGCTTGGTACGCGTGGGTCGGAACACGGCTCACGGCTCACGGCACCCGTCTCCCTATTGCAGCTTCAGATTCAGATGCGCGGTCGACTACGGTTGCGAAGCCATTGGAAGTCACGCGAAGAAGCTTGATGGTTGGGTCGCGGATAGATGTGTGAGACGATGATGGCGGACGAGACCAGGGCGGAGCAGTCGTCGACTGGAGCTGCAACGAGTCGCGCGCGTGCGGCTTTCACGATCGGTCGGTGAATCACGTTGGACGTCTGCGTGTTGAGCTATCGATGGTTCTGTACGCGAAGTGTAAAGAGCAACACGGTAAGAAGGCGGGAGCGCCGAAAAGCAAACCAACAAACACGCTTTGTCCTTTCCAAACAGCACTCAAATAAACCCAACGCCAACCTGCAACGCTTTGCCACAGTCACGAGTCACGAGTGCCAAAGAGACGCACACACACATCCTCACACTCACAGCTCGTCACAGAACCCTGCGCCTCGCACGTCGGTTCTTTCGAGCTGCATCTCTCTGTGCTCTGCTCGGCGCGCAGCCAGAACGTGGAAAATACGGATTCAAGATTCGTGAAGCACGTGACCGTATCCGCACCCAACGCGTTACGTGGGCGGTGTATTAATCTCAGAAATCGTGAACGGACCACAGACGATTTTTTTTTATTTATTTCTTAGATTTGCAATTTTGCAACGCATGCTGGCGACACGCTACAAACGACGGCCAAAGCGCAGCTGTTCGTTGTCTGTGAATCGGGCGGACAGTCGTGAGTGGAAGTTGATACGGCTGAAACAACCATTCACGATTCAGCGCCCCGCTTTGTTTCCTCCACTCACTGCCACCATATCTCTTGTCCTAGCCACCTACTTTGCCCCACTTAGCATTGGATCATCAACCTACAGTGCATCCTATATTCCGATATCGCGGACCACCTTCATCACTGCAATCCTATCTGATACCATTCCGTAGAGAAACTCGGCTTGCCCAAGAGGACCACTGCATTGCCGTCAGGACCACGTTGCGACTCACGTATTGTATCTAGCCAACCACTCAACAACCATCACACTATTCGCTCCAATCATCCCACGGTGCACGCAGCATCCAACACATAGCATCATGGACGCGGTGGCTTTGACGACATTGCTCTCCGACTCGACACAAAAGCTGGTCCAGTTGCACTCACAGATCGGTCATCCAGCCGAAGCGCTCCAAGCGGCGCTCGATGCCCTTCATCAAGCGCTCAAAACAGCAGTCGACGATCAGATCGGAAGGGTAGAGCGAGAGGCACACAATCTCTGTGCGGAATGCTCTCAAATCGAAGCTGACAATGCAGACATCAAGAGAGCGCTCGGAGACAAGTCGCTCGTCTCGAGTCCATCCTTGCAAAATGCAATTGGGAAAAGAATGGTCTCGGCTGCATCGACGCCTTCCTCCACCTCAGAGCCATCTTCCCCCGACTCGAAGCCTCTGTTACAACGCAGAGCACAACTACAGATCGACCAGACGCGTCTGAAAGCAACTTACTCCGCCAAAGAAGCTCAGCTTGATCGACTCTCTGCAAAGCTCCAGACCTACGTTCCGCTCCTCGGTTCCTTTGTCAAAGTACCCCGAGACGGCTCGCAAGATTCAGTAAACACTGAAGCTGTTCCGTCAGTCACGTTCCGTGACGTCTCTCAACCACGCATCGCGCTTTTCGAAGCTGAAATCATCCGATGTTCCAAAGAAGTTAACGCCAGAGCAGAACGACTCCAAACAAGCTTGCTCGAGATTGTACAGCTTTGGTCCGAACTCAACTTTGAGCCTGCACAGCCAGTAGCCCCTTGCGATGAGCACGTCTTCCAACCCGACCAGGCCGGTGACCAAGCGGATTGTGGTGGAGGTACGCTCGAATTTGATCGCGCTATCCTCTCTCATTTGCAGCTCGAACCCATGCACGATCAAGAGACACGCACTTTCATCGGCGAATTCATCAGCACAGAGCAGCCCCAACGTCGAGACGCAGCTTCATCTCGCAGCGACAGCCGAGCCATTGACGATCTGCTCGAGCAAACACCCACTCGCGCATCCCTCGGAGGTCAGCCAGTTAGGGACAGCGGTGACCTCGCATTGCAGCTCTCATCAGCAAGCAAGACCGCTTCAGAACCCCTTCCTCCTTCGCACCTCCTAGAACCCACCGAAGCCAATCTGGCGCGAGCAGCGACCAAATTGCAATGGCTCGAGGCAGAGAAGCAGCGTCGCGAGATGCTCATCCAAGAACTCTATGATGAGCTCAGCGAGCTCTGGGCCAAATTTGATGTGCCAGAGGAAGAGATGGATGCTTTCGTCATGGACCACAGAGGCAGCACCATGGATGTCATTCAAGCCTATCAGGCCGAACTCGACAAAATGAAGCAGCTCAAAGCGCAGCACATGTCGCTCTTCATTACCAAGACAAGGGAACGCATCGCCACGCTCTGGGACTCGCTCTTCCTCACCGATCACGAGCGCCAAGCCTCGTTCCCCCCATTCTTCATCGACGTTTCTGCAGATGCCGACCCCAACCTCGACGAGCCGCTTCCTACAGATGACATCCTGGCTTCGCACGAGCAGATGATCGACCTGCTTACCGAACAGGTTCGTGTCAAGGCGCCCGTTCTCAAAGTCATCGGCCGATACAAAGAGCTCCTTGATGAGGCAAGACAGCTCGACGAGTCAGCTTCCGATGGTTCGCGTCTCCTCGGTCGATCCAACCGCGGCGATCCGGGTCGTCTTTTGCGCGAAGAAAAGATGCGCAAGCGCGTCAAGGTCCAGAAGCCCAAGATCGAGGCAGAGCTACTCAAGGTCATCCCAGCATGGGAGGAGGAGCACGGCGAACCCTTTACCATCAACGGTGTCCGCTACCTTGACGAGCTCTTGGAACAGGTGGAGGGGTCCAAGGAGAACGCAAATCGAAAGAGAACAAGAACAACTTCTGGCGCACAGACCCCAGCGCCACCTGTCAGCGCACCAGCAAGTGCGAGGCGCGGTCCGCTGGCACCCTCAACAACATCAAATCGAGGCGTAACAGCAACGCCGATGCGATCAATGACTCCTCATCAAGGTACCATTAAAAAGCCACGGATCGCAGCAGCACCAGCCACTGTTGCAGCACCCTCCACAAGAACGCCATCGGTGAGGCAAGCCGCTGCACCAGCGTCCATATCGAGAATTGCCTCGGCTCGTGCCCCGATGTCCGCAGCACCCAAAGCGCAGTACGGCGGAGGCGCGGGCAGCATCTCACGACCTGCATCATCAATGGCGGGTGCCTACAGAACAGTGAGCACCGCCTCGTATGCTGCCGGCACCAGCAGCCCATCCCGCATCCCCGGTCCATCTCCTCATCTTGTGTCCAGACCATTTGGCGCACCTCCCTCTGTGCCAGGATACGCCTCGGTCTATGGAGCGCGCAGCGTCACAACCACCGCTTCGGCCGGTCTAGCCGCTAGGACGGTCAAGGCGCAGCGAGAGAGCTTTCGACCTCGTCCTTCGATCGTAGCCAAAGTTCCACGCAACGCCACCGTCGTTGGGGGTGTCGCTTCTACCAAAGACGCGGCTGCAGGCATTTCGCCAGGCCGAGCGAGCAAGTGGGGCGAGATGGGTCCTCCGCGTTGGCCAGTGGCAGGACAGCCTTCACATGCTCACCGTGACGTCTCTTGCGTCTCGGCGAGCAGCTCGAACCATACTGACATTACAACGCTCATCCATCCGGGAATCCCGCAAATGACGAGAACTGCAGAGCCGGTAAGAAGGGCAAGACGTGCACCGTCCATGTCGCTCGAGGCGTGCCTCGCCAACTTGGCAGCAGCTTCTTCACAGGGCAAGTCTCGGCTTGGCGATGCGGCACGGGATTTGGGCATCTCGTCGATTCGCAGCGTTTCTTCCTCGGACGATATCGTCAACCAGGCGGGCGAAGTTGCGGACCACGGCCACGACAAAACCGCGCGCGTCAGAGGGTGGAAGGACGGCCTACGCATCGCAGGCGCTGGACTGGACGACGAAGTCGATCTTGACGCCGATGCTGCTCCCACGTTGGCTCGTTCAGGCAGCAGCAACTGGGAGCTCGTAGGTGAAGCTGAGCCTGAGCCGACCTACTTTGCTGATCAGCATGCTGCTTTGGCAGCGTGAGCAGCTTCAGTGATTCGCTGTTCCGTTCATATACCCGGCTTCTGCTACTGGAACTCGTCTTCAAGCACGTCAATCTGCCCTTTGTTTCTTGTTGCTGTATTCTACTCTGTATCTTGCATTTGAGCATTTGTGCTCAACATCTTGTTCTTTCGGATGTAACCAACTGCGCATGTGTGGCAGTCGTGAGTGGCTAAGGATGTTCTCGAGCTGTATAAACAAGTGGCTCAATCTCGAATGAGGGGCACTAATACAACGCGGGGGACAGCCCAAAAATGCTCGACGTCATCTGCTGCCATGTGCCCGTGCGCTACAACAAAATGCACGAATCCGATATCCGACCGAATTCGGCTTTTGTCGTTGCCCATCGTGGTCTGGCGAAGCAGCGCTCACCTCGTCTTCACGTCCATCTTGTTAATTTTCACACGTCGTGCAGACAGCGCATCGTGCACGATGACGGGGGTCGTTTGCCTCAGAGCCGAGGCACGCTCCATAGCGATTCGAGCTTCGGCGTCGGTCACTGCTGCTGCTACTCGTACCTCTCCACCAGCCCAACAGGGCGAATATGCAAGCCGATCGGCCGCGTTGTCGGCCCGGCGCTCTTACTCGTACCACGCCATCTCTGGAAAAGGCAGAGTACTCTCCGTGTCAGCGTTTGAACCCAGTCAATTGTCTTGCTTCAGGCAGAGCCAGCGTCCACGTTCGGATGTACGACTGCTAAGCTCTCTTGTCACTCCGACGCGACTCGGCATGGATTCGGAAGCAGACCTTGGGCGCCACTTTTACCTGAACAAGGTGCTTGAACAATGGGCAGCCAAGCCGGCTACACGCATGACGCTTCGTCAGCTCATCTTCTTTGGTCGCACCCTCGGTCGAGATCGAGAGAAGATCCTCAAATCCGCCAACTACGTTCGCACCGAACTGCCAGTTCGAATCGCGCACCGTATTCGTGATCTCCAAGCACTTCCGTTTGTGGTCATGACAAACCAGCACCTCGAAGACGTCTATCAAAAATACTGGTCCGCTTTCGAGACGTTCCGTCGGTTCCCGCACATCAAGACAATGGACGATAACGAAAGGTTCTGCAATTTGCTGAGGCGCTTGCTGGATGATCATCTGACCATCATTCCAAGCCTGACCATCGGCATCGTGGAAAGTTCGCACCATCTTGGAGCAAAGCAGCTGGATAAGTTCATGGAGCGCATGCTGAGAAGTCGCATATCCAGACGCGTGCTCGCTGAACAACATATCGCCTTGAGCGAGGCATTGGACGATCCATTCCATTTCTTCAACGAGCCTGTACGCAGAACCGAGGGTGAAGAAGACTCGGAATCGCACGCTAGTACGGACGAAGTCGGTGACCATGTTGGCATTATTTACACTCGGCTCAGCGTAGCAAGCGTGGTCAACAAGGGCATCAAGCTTCTGACACAGATGTTTACCAATGTACAGGGGGTGGGGAAGCATCGGATACCAGAGGTCAAGGTGGATGGTGACTTGAAGGCGAGGTTTGCGTACATTCCAGAGCATCTGGAGTACATTGTTTTCGAGTTGCTCAAGAACGCGATTCGCGCGACCATCAGGAAGCACGCTCCAGAGCAGCAGACGGGTGTGGTGAGGGTGACAATTGTCGAAGGGCCGCCAGAGGAAGATTTGATCATCAGGATCAGCGATTCAGGCGGTGGGCTGCCGGATTTGATGACTCAGCTGTCGTCGCCTTCGCGTTCTGGAGCAGCGGCGGCGATGAAGCCGACTGCTGCGACACCGATGTTTGCCAGTGGTGCAGCGGGAGGGGTAGCAAACAATGTGGCTGCTGAGCCAAGTCTGCAAATGGATGCGCAGTATCCCATCCCTTTCCCTGACACAGGTCACATTGGTGGCTATCCGCCGCGTGGATCTCGAGCGCGCCTACTACACCGCGACGATGAGACGATCCCAGTGACACTGTCCGACGACACCATGGCAGGAACGATGCAAGTCGACGTCTCATCGTTCTACGCTGAACCATGGGCACAAGACTCGCTGCCCTCGTCGCGCACGTGGTCTGCACGTGGAGGCGTTGGTTCGGCTGGCGGAACAGGCGGATCGACACCTCCGAACGAGTTCGGCACGGTTGGTACATCTACCACTAGCACGCAAGGCTACTCTGATCCACTCATCGATGCTCTGTGTTCGTTTAGCAATGTACGCAAGCGTCTCGAGATTGAAGCGCGCCTCAGAGGTGCTTCACAGGACTCGACCGCGTCTGCCAACTATGGGCTTTCCTCCACCGCCCCACATGCTTCCTGCTCTTCGGCCACAACAAGCGCTGCAGCAGACCTCAACTCTGCAGGCCTCGGCACACGAGATCGATTCGACGCGCTCAAGTCGATCGGAAAATTCAAAGGGACCGTCACAGAACAAGTAGCCAAGCCTTCCACTTCGAACCGCAAACCGCTCGCCATGGAGGGAACAGGCCCCGCCGCTCTGCACACAGTCCACGTCGAGACAGGCCTCGGATTGCCCATGGCCAAAGTGTACTGCGACTTCTTTGGCGGGAGCTTGAGTTTCCGAAGTTTGGACGGTCACTCTACCGATATATACGTGAGGTTGCCAAAGTTGGGCACGAACAAGGAGACAATTGAAGAGATTGTCTTGTAGTCGGAATACCAGATGCATTCGATTCGGAGGCGAGACAGTTGGGTTGACGCAGTGGGTTGGGTTCGGCTGAAAGCAGAGTAGATGACGACGAAGCTTGGGTCGAGGATGCAGTGGTGGGACAAGCGCTACGACGATGCATCGACCGTTCGCTGCTGAACGCGTTTGAGTTTGTCCAGAATATCGTCTCGCTCGCGCACGAGATGGAACAGAGTCAATTCCAACTCGCTCTTCCTATCCGCTGACGCCTTGAGCAACGCTCTGGACGCATCTGGGTGCGCGGCTTCACGGATGAGCTCTGCATCGCGCAACCGATGCTGCTCGTGATCCAATAAGGGAGCCGCTCGGGTCGGGGCAAGTGGTTGGTTCAGATCGATCGCCTTGGTATCCTTGAGATCATGCAGTCGCATACCGAGGTAGTAGCTACCGGGTACAATGACGAGTGCGGAAAACGCGGCGATCCAATTACGCATGGGCACGCGAGGCCGTCCACCGCGACCTACGTTGCGAGGCATCTGCTGTTGTCGCCTGGCTGCACTGCAAAATGTTCGTCGTTCGACTGTTGCGTTTGTTGCACACGTGGATTTGCGCGCGCAAGTCCGAGCGAGGAGCGACTGTGCTGAAATCGCTGGCGCTGTTGCGTTGCTGAGACGGTTACGCAGTTGTTGCGCAGCACCATTCATTGCTGGCAGCCAAGTGGTCGAGATGCGTGGAATCCGTGACTCGATGTAATCCGCGAGTGATGCTGCACTTTCGTGCTTTTTGATCTCTGCTCTGCTCCTTGGCGCTACCTCGTCGAGCTCGATCCCAGAGCGCGTCGATGGAGCGGTCGCATGATGCGAACAAGTGGATGTCGAAGCTTGAGCCAAATGCGCAATCACTCTGCTACGATGAGAGTGCGCCTGAATGCCTGTCTGACGAACGCCGAAATCAAGTCCCCGGATCATCACGTTCCAGCCATCGCGCAAATTTGTCGAGAACCATACAAGAGGCCTGCTGTTCAGCATTCGTGTGACGACCGACGCGAAACGAGGCGGTAAAGGTCGCACGATGGTCGCAATGAGAATGGCGCCGAGTGTCGGCTCGATCGGTGACGTTGCTGGTAGATGGTCTCGCGTGTACGCGAATCGAGCTTCGTCGGTCTCGGCAGGACTCGTCATCAGCGCTTTAGAATCTGCGACGCGAACAGTAGCAATTTTTTGCCATTCGATGCCTGTGTGCGATGCAGACTTGTTGAAAGAAAGCAGACCAGGTGCTCCGGGCTGAAAAGCCTTGCCGATCAAAAACGATGTCGCTCGCCTCTCGAGCCGTCGCATCATGGCGTTAAGACGGCCTTCGTACGCCCATATCCCTGTTGTCAGCACCGAAATACATTGTGGTGAAGGTCTCGAAGTCGATGCATCAGGCTGCGCTGTGCCAAGTCCAAGCTTTTTCCTTCTCCGCCAGAGCTCGTCGTTCATACGGTGCGCCACCACGATGTCGGTCATGATACGATCGCCGACCAGCAAGATACTCCCGTGGGATCCCTGATCCACTGGAATCTGAGTTTTGATGATTCTGCGCCTTTCGCGCAAGTACTTCTTGCTTTGGCGACTAGATCCGGCTTCGATCGAGGCGGAACCAGGTGGCATCTGCTGTGCGTGGGCCAGAGTTGTCTCACGGTCATGTGAGAGAGCAACAAAGTACTCGAGAGCTTCCGTGGCGCATCCTAGCGCAGGTTTCTTGTGCTTATGACAGAGGACGGGGACGTTGAGAGCGCGGCTGAGTGATTCAGCACCCAAACCGGAGGGATCGTCGGAAGAGCCGCTCGAATTGCTGACGATGAGGATGTTCTCGCGACCAAAGACACGCTGACAGCGCTGCCATGCTTCTGAGATAGACGGCTCGAGCACGTCCGAGTGTGGCGCTGTGAGGCAGTTGTCCTTGTCAAATACGAGGTAGCGCACGCCGTTGGCATGGAGCGCTTCCCAGTCGAGGTGGCGAATGTCGGGGACTTGGACGTGAGGCACCACCAAAGACGGGCGAACCATGACCGCAAGAACGGCCACGACTCCGGAGAGGTTGCCCATGATGTCTTCTCTGTAATCAGCTTTGCAACTGTCACTGGATAGAGCTGAGTTGTACGTGATTGGAATGAACTGGATGGTTGAACGTTGCTTTCCACTCTCGGGAATCGGCTTTGTTCCTTTTTGGCTCCACAAAAATTGGAACATTCACAATTCACAATTCACAGATTCACGATTGTTTTTCTGTGTTTTTTTTGGTCCGAGATTTCTTTGTGCATTGTCAGAAGATTTGACGGCAAAATCAGGGTGCAGGCTTCACGAAACCTTTCTTCATTGCCTTAGCTTACTATACGTTCAAAGAGCATTACAGACCAAAAAGCGCAAGCATGTCTGCAGCAGCTACGACCAGACAATCTGGAACATCAGGCTCGGCGACCAAGGACAACAAGCCCAAACGAACTAGGAAACGGATGAGGAACAAGAAGCGTACCACCGAAGTTGAAGACAGCAGCAGCGACGACACGAGCGACGACGAAGAAAAGTTCAACGTCAAAGTTGCACTGGCCGCAGAGCCAAAGGTAACACCGAAAAAGTCGACACCTGACTCGGACTCGGATTCTGATTCGGATTCTGATTCTGACTCGGACAAAGATGGAGAAGAAGCCGAGCTGGACGGGAAGCGCAAGAGGAAGCGAAAACGTACTCAAAAGAACAAGACCAAAGACAACGCTGGCAAGCCCACAGCTCCGTCCACAAACACCCTTGCAACAACAAACGCAGCGATACCAGTGAGTCTGGCTCCGCATCAGATCGGTCCCGATCCAAACACTGATCTGCGATTGAGCGATCAGGCCAAGCAGGCGATCCAATACGCTCAAGTCTACGTCAAGGACAAGTCGCAATGGAAGTTCAACAAGGCGAAGCAGAACTGGCTTTTACGCAATGCGCTCTCAGTACCGCCGTCCGACTACGACGCATCTCTTGCCCGAAAGCAAGTCGAAAGCTCTTCGGCTACAGAAGGCGCAGCGGAGGACGCAGAGACAGCCGAGGACGGAGAAAACTTTGTCCCGAACGACTTTGTGCCTGTCGTGAGTGCGTATCTGACTAGTGTGATGGGCGGTGCTCGTCAGAGGCTGATCGAGTCACTCAAGGAGGCAATCAATGCACCTGTCGTCTCAATATCGCCACCACAACCTTCGACAGAAGACGAGGTCGACAAAGCGATAAGCACAAATGAACAGAGTATCGACGGTGCAACAGCCGAAGGTGAACGGAAAAAATCAGTTTCATTTGCTAACTTGGCTCTCGAGTCGGAGCAAAAAGAGGAAGCGGCCGAAGCAGCAGGGCTTCCGGCCGGTACGGATCCCCAAGCCGTAGAGTTGCGCAGACAACGGGCGAAACAAATGCTGAACCACATGGGCGAGGTTTTGTGATCATTGCCAAAGCAGTCACATTGTGATTCATTCACGGAACGAATTCGTGTGAGGAGACGAGAGACATATCAGGGAAGCGTCCAGTCGGACTCGATGGGATCCTGAGAATCCGACTGCTCCCCACGCTCTTTAAGCGGCTTGCAGATGTCGAGCGTATCCGGGCCAAGCATTGGGTCAACCGCACAAACGCTGTTATCAGAGCCAGAGTTTGGTGCATGTGTCAGAACAAGGCATCCGCCCGATAAAGTAGTAACGTACGCTTAGCTTACATACCCCGTATAGTTGCCTGGCTTGGGGTGAAAAGCGTCGAAGTGCGACATGGGCACGATGCAGCAGTGAGTCCAATGGTTCTCGACGGGGTACGCAGGGCAGCCCGAGGTGGATTTGAGACCCGCCTTGCCGTCATACTGAAGATCACAACGCGGGGCTGAAGCGGCGACCTGCAGAGCAGCGACACTCGCAAGCAGAAGCACGGTAAAGGTAGAAGTCTGCATTCTGAGTGCAAGGGGCGACAGAAAACACTAGAAAATGACAGAAGTGGCCAATTGTGGTTCCTTGGCTGTATATCTCGAGTCACTTTATATCTTTTGGGAATGCAGGCATTGTTCATATTGAAAGAGTAGCAACCGAGCTCCTTGTTCCTTCAAATCACGTCAAGAAGATGAACAACGTCGACTACCACTTATTGACCTGTGGAAGTGGGCTTTGTGGGGACTCGTTCTCTTGGCGCATATCACCAATGAGAGGTCGTCACATTTTGACAGCTACTCATTTCATTGACACCCCTGTTTCCAGCCAATCCACTGTCCACCAGAAGCAGGATGCTTAACTGTAAAGCAAGGCTAATGGAGAGAAGTGATTTCGTCGCTTTGACATCAACCCACGTTGACACTTCTTGTGGTGTTTCGGCGCTCGACTCCTCTGACGCTAGTGCTCGTTCAAGCGAGAAAGCAGGCCACGAAACATCAAGGACACCATCATAGCCTGTAACTCAGTGCAACATACTTGGCGGCACCCACATGGCACGCTTCCTGATATTACTCAGTGCACTCCCAAGATTTTCAGCATAAATCCGTGCGCACACCAGATGCCCACTTTCTGTCACATCCATGATAAACACAAAGCACTCCGCTACAAAGGCACTACTCGATTCTCCCGCGTTGTGGCGCGACTTGAGGGACCCCTGAGCCCTCTTCAAACGAGCCAACGTAGAGTGAGGCGTCGCGCAACAAACATTGTACTAAACTTCTACGTAGTCAATGGTGTCGATCACGCAGCTGCGATAAAATTGAATGGTGATGGACTGCTTGGATCTGAGCATGTCAGGCCTACTTTTGCTCGCTAAGCACCTTTCGAACTATCCTCTCGACCATACCTTCGAGAGCCTGGGACGAAGCAGGACCCACCGCATGCCCGACTGCCTCTCTTCCGGCATCAAGGCTGTTGACAGCGTCAGCATGCTCCTCTGCATCCCGTTCGAGCGAGCCCAGCACAGCGCGGTGTACGTACTTGCCCACCATGTCGAGTTCCACATTCACCGTGTCCCCAGGCTTCTTTTTGCTCAGTCCAATCACCTCCTGCGTATGCGCGATGAGCATCACGTTGAACTCGACAATTTCCTTCTTGGGCGTCTGCGCATCTTGTCGGATATCGCCCGCTGTTGAGTTGGAAGGCAGCAGACCGCCTGTCGCGGGTGATACCTCGATCAATGTCAAAGAGGCGCCGTCGAGGGTCACGTAGCCTTTGGGAATCAGGTATGGCGAGAGAGTGGATGGCAGAGGCAGAGAGTCAGGCTTATACTGCAGCCTCAAGGTGATCGTGAGCGCATTCCCATTGGGTACGACCGATCGGATAAGGGCCGTAGTGTCAACGTGACCCTGGACAAAGTGTCCGCCAAAGCGAGTGTGTGCATCCATTGCACGTTCACAGTTGACCGCATCACCCACTTTGAGATCTCCCAAATTGGTCTTCTTGAGTGTTTCAGGTGCCACACCTATTTTGAAGTATCCACCGTCGTTGGATTCCGAAGCGTCAAATTCTGTGACGGTAAGACACGTGCCGTTGACGGCGATGCTATCTCCGATATGACAGTCCTTGAGGATGGCGGCAGATTTACCGATGGTCATCGAATAGCCTCCTCCTCCTGACTTCGATGCATCTTGAGGCGAGATATCAATGATAGGAGCCAGAAGCTCGACTTTGATGCGCCAGCAAAAGACGTAAGACGAGTGAAGGTGAGGAGTTATGTCAGCGAAAGCGAGAATTCCTAGCATGCTTTGCTGCGGTTCATTCAGACCTACCGATTCCTGTGAACATTGCTGCAAGACTTGAGTAAGGCAAAGCTAGCTTGGAATATTCTCTGTCCCGTTCGTTTACTTATGCCTCCAAGGGGATGATGGTCGAAGGTGAGAAGTAGAAGGACAAGCTTAGGTCAGGCGACCGCGGCTTCCAATCGGATTCATGATCGTTGAACAGCCGGCTTTTAGAACGGACTTTGCTCAGGGTCTTAAAACTCCACATTGTGATTCTAGTCTCGTGCGATAAGAAGGAATCTTTCGGTGAAATTCCGTCTGTCGTTCTTGGCTTGTGCGTTTTCAGGCAGAAAGCACATCATACATGCTCTTCTTCGTTCGTGATTTGAGAAAGTGACTCGGAAGAAGAAGAAAGAGGAGCAAGCACACCACATTCGTGATTTTCACACGCTCCGCCTTCCACCAACTGTTGCCAACATCAACGATCTCAGCACTTCTAGTATCATGTCAGCAACTCAGGGAATCAACGTAGCCATCATCGGCGTCGGCCTCGTAGGCACTTCGGTCATCCAGCAGCTTACCACCGTTTCTTCTCTCGCGTCGAAACTGCACATTGTAGCGCTTCAAAACAGCAAAAAGACACTTCTCAGCACGCCCACCTCTCCCATCTCTCTCACCGGCTCTGCTGACTGGAAGACTCTGCTTGCCAACAGCGCTACTTCGGCTCTTGCTCTTCCCGATCTCGTTCTCGAGCTTCAAAAGATCACTCGCGACTCGGGACGCCATACCGCCGTAGTCGATAACACATCGGACGAAACGGTGGCCGCTTTCTACCCTCATTTTCTTGCTGCTGGTCTGAGCGTTGTCACTCCTAACAAGAAAGCTTTTTCGGGACCTATTGAGCTGTACCAAGATATCCTCAAGTACAAGACGAACGACCTGGTTGGCTCCAATGGTGCACTGGTGTACCAGGAGTCGACGGTGGGTGCTGGTTTGCCCATCATCTCTACGCTCAGCGATCTGGTCAACACCGGCGACGAGATCACAAAGATTGAGGGTGTCTTTTCGGGAACGCTTTCATACATCTTTAACGAATTCTCAACTCCCAAGGGTGGAGATAAGAAGTTTTCGGACATTGTCAAGTTTGCCAAGGAGAATGGTTACACGGAGCCCCACCCGAACGATGACTTGTCGGGATCGGACGTCGCTCGTAAACTCGCCATCCTCTCCAGGCTGGTGCCTGAGCTGAAAGATGCTCTTCCTCAGGGATACCTGAGCGTGCCCACGCACTCATTGACCCCGCCACCGCTAGCCGATGTTGCTTCGGGCGAAGAATATGTCAAGCGCCTTCCGGAGTTCGACGTTGACTACGATAAGCTGAACAAGGAAGCCTTCGATGCAGGATCGGTGCTGCGCTACGTCGGTGTGATCGATGTCCAGAAGAAGGAGATCAAGGCATCATTGGAAACATACCCAGCTACCCATCCGTTCGCATCGTCGCTCAGCGGTTCGGACAACATCATCGCCTTCCACACAAAGAGGTACTCGGCCCGTCCACTGTTGGTCCAAGGCTCCGGTGCTGGTGCTGATGTTACGGCGATGGGTGTTGTTGCCGACCTCATCAAGATTGCCGAGCGTCGTTCGTAGAGCATCATGTATTGTGCCAATGGGTACGCTTGATAACGCTACACCCTCACACGATTCAAATGACAGGCCCTGATTCCCTAAAGAGAGCACTATACTGGGCTGCAACAATGTTTTAAGCAGTGAGTAAGTGTGGATTCGTGACTGTTTCAATCAAAGACGACCTTCTTGCCTTGAGGCTTGACCTGGGCCATAAGTTCCTTCTGCTTCTGTTTTGCGATCCACGATGGGTGCATTTCTTGCGACTTGGCCGCCGGTGCTGGTGCTGGTTTCGTCTCTCTTGCACTATTCCTGCTCTCGACCGGGAAAGCTGATCGTTCCGGCCTCGGCACAAATGGACGCTTGGGCTGCTTCGGCAATGGCGCCACAGCGCCACCCCAACCACCGTCGCTCTTGGCTGGAGCCTGGAAAGCTGGTGGTCTCTGTCTTGCTCCACTACTCGTCGGTGCGACACATTCCAGCTTGGCTACTTTCTTTTTCTCGCGCATCTTGATGTGATTGGCGTTGGAACCGTATTTCTTCTCGTAGAGCGCTTTGCGTGCGCGTTGGCCCATACGATTCTTGCGTTCTTTTTTGGTCCCGGATCGAAGCTCGGATAGATCGCGATCGGCAAGGTCTGCTTCTGCGTCCGACCACTCATCGTCAGATCGACCAGCGATAAAGCCTGTGGAAAGGGAAGGGAGGAATGTTGAAGAAGAGGATTTGGTTTTCTTTGAAGGCTTTGAGGCTGATGATGTGGCTTTTCGTTTGCGGCGAGGCTCGGCGCTGGAAGATGCATCGGATTCCGATTCTGAATCCGAGCCGGAGTCTTGCTGATCGTCACTCTCTGATGCAGAGTCGTCAGTTTCCTCTTCGTCGCTTGACGCATCATCACTAGATACATCTGACTCCGCTCCCGCCTTGCGCTTGCGGTTTGGCAGTCCTGGATCGTCTACAAGCCCAGACTCATCGCCAGATTCAGATCCAATCATGTCGTCCCACTGTGACAGATCTCCGAGCGCCTTCATCTTTTCTCGTCCTATCCTCATAAGTTCCTCCTCATCTGCTTGCTCTTCCTGGTCCTCGTGATTATTATCGAAGAGTGGCCATCGACGAGGCGCGTCATCTTCCAAATCGGATTCGTCTTCGGATCCGGACCATTCTCGTTGCTCCTCGTCCTCTTGGTCATCCTCTAGCTTCGCCTTGGCTTTGCCCTTACCATCCACCTCAGCTTCTTTCTTGACGCTAGATTCGATGCCTGCGAGTTTCTTCAAGTCTTCAACAAACTTGCCTACTTGATCAGCCAACATCTTAGACGAAGTGATTTTTGCTTTTACCCTCTCGGCTGCTCTGTCTGCTTCTCTCGAAGCACGCTCGAAAAGAACACCTTCTCCAAGCAACTCTTCCTCTCTCACCATTTGTAGATACACGTATTCCTCTTGGTCCGCGCTCGCCAACTCGGCTGATCGAGGCAAGAGCCTAGCTTTGACCATCTTAGTGATCAGTGCACGACTGGCAAGCAGGTTGATATCGATTGACTTGAGCGCTGTCAGCTCGTTTTGCACAAGTTCAGCCTGATCTGCCAACGAAGGCTTTTTCTGAAGCCCTTTGAGCTTCTTGACGAGTTTCTGTACTTCGAACGCTTTGGTCTTCTTAGCGGTTGCCCGAAGTGTTTTGGCGACATGATGAAGCTTTGTTCGTGCTTTTGCTGTGTCGACGGCTGATCTCTGAGAATTCTGATCGCCGCTTTGAGCCTCAGCTTTGCGCCCCGCTTCGCTGTCGTCGGCTTCACTCTGCTCAGCATCAGAGTGAGTAGTTGAAGCGTCGTCTCGAACCGAGTTCTCGGTGGTGGTTGCTTGTTCGTCCTCGATAGTTGACCGACTGGACGTGGCTTCTGAAACGGATCGTGAAGAGGCTTGAGACGAAGGAGATACCCTCTTCTGCTTCCATACAGCCTTTGTTCCCATAGCGATGAACTGCAGCTGAGGCTGTTGAGTGGATGGTGAATGGTACTGATAGGAGCAAGAATCAAGATCCAATCGTGAATTGGTGAATCGTGAATGTTTCTCATAGCCAGAAGAAAAAGTCGCGAGTGACAGAGTGGAGAAATGGACCAGATTCCAAAATTTTTGTTCGGGAACCGGGAGGCCATGTGGGGAACACTCTAACATCTCAACCTAAAAAGCGTGGAGCACGAAGCACGAAGCACAGAGTCGTGAGTGGCGCGTGGCGTGTGGCGCACGCTCACAGCGGCAATTTAGTCGGCGTCTTGAAAGGTGTGACTCAATGTGGTCTTCGCACGCTCAAGGACCAAGGTTGAGGGGGCTCACTAATCAACCGATCGCGCACTCGAGACTCACAAGTCTGAGCCACCATCAACGCCTCTATCTTGCAGCTTCAAGGATCGAGACATCAAGAAATGCTGTTCAGACCTCTCTTGGCCGCTCGCGCAGCCTCGAGGGACTTTGCCTCGGCTCGCGCCCTGGCGCGACACGGTGCGAGCATGGCTATTCGTTGGTACACACCCGGAACACTGAAAATCAATGCGGAGCGTATGATGAAGACGCTTCACGATACATGCGAATGGGGCTCAGCGCACCGATATGGCCCTGGCTCATTCGAAACAGGGATGGCTCGGCTCACGCTAGACGAGAATGATGCTAGTGTTCGACGCTGGTTGGCGGACGAAGCGACGAAGTTGGGTTGCTCAGTGACTGTGGACGAGATGGGCAACATGTTCATGGTGAAGCAAGCCAAGCGATCCGGGCATCCGACTGCTATGGGAAGCCATCTCGACACGCAGCCGACCGGTGGGAGGTACGATGGCATTCTTGGTATCATGGCCGGCCTGGAGGCGCTGCGTACATTGAACGATCACAATGTGGAGACAGAGTTTCCGGTGGCTTTGGTCAACTGGACCAACGAGGAAGGTGCGCGCTTTCCGCAGTCGATCGTAGGATCAGGCGTATGGTGTGGTGACGTACCTCTTGAAAGGGCGTGGATGCTGCAGGATGTCAAGGATCGCGCCTTGACGATGAAGTCCGAGCTGTCCAAAATTGGATTCTTGGGGGAAACACGCTGCAGCCACGAGGCAACACCGCTAGCTGCACACTTTGAGCTGCATATCGAGCAGGGGCCGATTCTGGAAGCAAGCGGTAAGAAGGTGGGCATCGTTCAAGGAGGTCAAGCGTACAAGTGGTTCGACATCAGCCTTCGCGGTCGAGAGTGTCATACTGGTTCAACGCCGTTTGAGACGCGGTCAGATGCGATGCTGTGTGCGTCAAAGATCATCGTCGAGAGTAATCGCATTGCCAAGGAGCACAAAGGACTCGCTAGCACTGTAAGTACTATGCGATGAAAAGAGTCCACAACCTCCCTGTTTGGATTCTGACGCATCTTTTGACACGTCTTCTATGGGTGGTTGATCACGACAGGGCATCCTACGTCTATCGCCAGGCAGCGTCAATACCTGTGCAGGCCATGTGCTTTTCACGCTCGATGTGAGGCATCCTTCGACGGACAGACTGACTGCGCTCTGCAGTGAGATCGAGGCGGCTGCACATCGGATAGCGTCGCAAGAAAGCGAGAAGGGGTGTCAAGTGGATTGGGTCGAAACATTCCACAGTCCGGCGATCACGTTTCATCCTGATTGCATCTCGAGCGTGCGTAAAGCGGTGGAGGTCAATTGCGGTGCCGAGCAGGGAGTAGACATCTACAGCGGGGCAGGACACGACACATGTTCGACAAGCAAGGTTTGCCCTTCGAGCATGATCTTTATTCCTAGCAAGGATGGCATCTCGCATAATCCAAGAGAGTACTCGTCGCCAGAAGACTGCGCGATTGGAGCCCAAGTGCTGATGGACGCTGCGCTGCTGTACGACGCTCAACGGAAAGGATAAGCGGCTCGTTCACGTTTGGATCGGCATTGGTCAAAAGTCTTGAAAATTGTCTCTGCTAGTCCTTGTGAGCATGCAGATAACTTACGTTGGATGCGTGGATCGATGCACCTAAGTCACGAGACTCGCCGACTTGCTGACTCGTCTGGCGTGAGAGCAGTCACGCGAGTGCTTTGTGGGGCTGAGAAGCGGAGCATTTCATTTGAAAATAAAGATGAAAGGAGGGTAGCCGGAGTTCTAACGGAACACAGCCGGGAATCGCGGCAAGTCACAGCCTGTCAGACGTCAAGGCTTTATCATGGTATCAATGTGCTGCAAGCTTTTCGAAAGTGCACCTGTGGATAAGGGGATTGTCTTGTTGGGCAAGGATGGTAATCACGAATGCTGTCAGACGGAGCTTGTATACGGACTTGGCGTTTCCTCTGAGCCCCTAATTATAAGACCCACTTTGGGAAGCTGTGTTTAGTGCGACAGAGTAACGCGCAGCGCCAGGTGGCTGAATTGGTTGATGCTCGTGAACTGTGACTGTGTGACTGTTGGTGCATCTGTGCGCAGGATCATGCAACAGAGACTGAGGAATGGCTGGCTTGCTGGCTGGCTTACTCAGTTGCTCGCTTTGAGGCGTCGTTGTTGTGCAGCTTTGTGTTCAATCTATGAAGATGAAGTGACAGAGTGAGTAAATTTGGTAAGTTGGTTGATGGATTTTTGTTTTCTTTTTTGGTTTCCGAGCAAGTGGGTTGCGTCTCGACCAGCAACAAGCGTCAAGGTTCGGCGCAAGGGTTACATACAAGATACATACATTCGTGATTGCAGATGCTGATCTGTGGACACACGCCAAGGCAATCACGGAAGCAAAAAAATTAAAGAAGCGCGGCACTCGAATCACATGCACAATCGTCAAACATAGTGTACATGCTTCAGACGCTAACTTGCTTGAATTTCGGCTAGGGCGTACAACTGCAAGGCAAACCGCAGCATGTAAGGCAAGATGAAGCCCATCTGCTCGGTTGTCGTGGAAGAAACGGTATCTAGTCTGTGCGCATGTCCAGAGCAACCAACACACGACGAGCATTCGTGGTTGGTCCGTGTGTTTCGTGCAACATGGTCACAGGTGAGTAAAGCGTCAAGTTAGCCCTGCCATGTCAAGCTTCCCCGCACTCGAAACGCTTGTCAACGTGTGCAAGCAAGGGTCTCGTCCAATATAAAGCTTCTTGTGCGCATCGTCGTCCTTGTCGCTTCAACACTCTCCTAAACTTTTCTTTTCACCCTTGCCCTTGGACCTGAGCCGGAACGACTCCCTCCGCCTCCTCTTGTCCACCACTTCTAGCTTACTGTATTCCACGTTTCCGCCAAATCAAACCCTACAAGCCTGTTCAAGATGACCACTCCTTTCACAGAAACTGGCGTCAAGGCCAACGACTTTACCGAGTTCGACTATGTGATTGTTGGAGGCGGCACAGCGGGTCTCGCCGTTGCCGCTCGACTCTCGGAAGATGCTTCGGTCTCTGTCGGTGTCATCGAAGCGGGTCTCTGGCGTCCCGAAGATCCAAAGATCAACTACCCTGCCTTTATCGGTCAAACCCTCATGAACCCGGACTACGATTGGTGCCTCGAGACTGAGCCGCAGCAGCACTCGAATGGACGCAAGTACATCTGGCCGCGTGGCAAAGTGCTCGGTGGTAGCAGTGCACTCAACTTCCTCGTCTGGCAACGCGGCTACAAGGCCGAGTACGACGATATCGGCAAGCTTGGCAACGAGGGCTGGTCGTGGGACGACTACGCCTCTTTCTCTCGGAAGAGTGCTACGCTCGACAAGCCCTCTACCGAGCTGCAAAAAGCTAATCTCGCCACGTGCGACGACGAGCTGCACGGCAAGGATGGTCCTGTGCAGACATCTTACAGCAAATGGTATACCGAGGCACAGAAACCGTGGTTCGATGCACTCAAGAGCCTCGGCGTTCTCAACGTCTCGGACGGACTTGGTGGTAGCAACAGCGGATTCTGGGTCTCGCCTGCGACGGTCGACTCCAAGAAGAGCGTGCGCTCCTATTCGGCCAACGCCTACTATGCTCCCAACGCCAGCCGCAGCAATCTCAAAGTGATTACCGGTGCACACGCTTCCAAGATTGTCTTTGCCGACCAAAAGTCAGCCAGCGGTGACCTTGTGGCTTCGGCAGTCGAGTTTGTCGTCGACGGTGAGACCTATACGGTCAAGGCTCGTAAGGAGGTGGTTGTTAGCGGAGGCACTGTGAACAGCCCTCACCTGCTCGAGCTATCGGGTATCGGCAAGGCAGAAGTGCTCAAGGCTGCCGGCGTTGAGCAGCGCATCGAGCTCGACGTAGGTGAAAACGTGCAGGACCACATCTACTGCACCAGCTCGTTCAAGCTCAAGCCTGGCTACATCACATGGGACAAGATGCGACAAGACGACTTTGCCAAAGCTGCCATGGAGCAATACCACGCTGAGGGTGAGGATCGCGGAATCATTGCCTCTGCCTTTTCCGGTTTCGCGTTTGTGCCTCTCAAGCAGTACCTTTCGGCTGAAGAGATTGCCAAGATCAAGAGCGACGTTGCGCAGGTTGACTGGTCCAAGTACTCGAAAGGTGTCCAAGAGACGGTCAAGATGCAGCTCGCACGCCTCGACGACGAGCAGTGTCCCTTTACCGAGTTCATCTTTGCACCCGGATTTTTCGCAACCGCTTCTCCTCCTGCCGACGGACAGGAATATTACAGCATTCTCTCGTGTCTTCAGCAGCCCTTCTCGCGCGGCAGCATCCACATTGCCAGCGCTGACGCCAAGCAACCACCCAAGATCAACGCCAACTATTTCAGCGTAGATGCCGATCTCGAAATCCTCGCCAAGGCGGTCAAATATTGCGAGACCATCACGTCCGCTTCGCCACTCAAGCAGATCACCGTAGCCAGGCAGGATCCCAACCCCGAGCAGTATAGCTCGGACGCCGACTTTAGAGAGTTTACCAAGGATCAATCGGTGACAGAGTACCATCCAATCGGAAGCTGCTCCATGATGCCTCGCGACAAGGGCGGCGTGGTGGATGCTAGGTTGAAGGTCTACGGCACGAGCAATGTACGTGTCGCTGATGCTTCGATCATCCCAATCCACGTCTCGTCGCACATTGTGGCTACGGTCTACGCCATTGGCGAGAAGGCGGCGCACATGATCCGTCAAGATGCAGCCAAGACGCAGAAGAGTTGAGACCGAGTATCGCGACGTACTGTAGTGCTTCGTATCAATCTAAAAGTCACCTTGCCTGATTGTACGACGCCGCAATGCGCTCTGTGTTCAAGGCTCAAGGCATCTAACGCGGGATGCTGCGTAGAGTGATGGTGTTTGCAACGACGCGATTCAAGATGGGCAGCGTCCAGGTTTGTGAGGATTTCGTATTCGTGATTGAGAAATCACGAATCGTGAATCACGAATGCTTTACGTTTGTAGCTGAGAGTTTGAGGCGAGAAGCAATCTGAGAATTTGATAGCTACCACTCTCAGACAGGACTTGAAGCGAGGTCTGAAGATGGATTCATCGACGTGGTATGGTGTGTCGAGCTTGCGCGTTCGAGTGACTGCGAGGCGCGAGGGATCTAAAGCTGGCTGTGTTTGGCCGTTCACCAAAGTGACACGGTGGTCTCGAAAAGCAAGAGTCGTGAGTGGTGAGAGCCTTCTCAGTTGGCGACTGCTGAGTTGGCCTTCTATCTCCGTTGAACGGTTGGTCCACGGCGAATGAGTTGGGTCACACCGCGGATCGGCAATTCTTCGCTTGCCGATCTTCTGCAATAGCAAACCAACGTCGTGCAAATCGGCCCAACGACAAGTGGAGGTTTTTGCTTGTTTTCAGCATGTGATGCCATCATTCACAGATTCGATTGGCTTGTTCGGAACACTGCGCTGAGACGCCGAATTGTACAGGAGAGTGTCATAACGCCGCACGATCATTCGCCGTCCAGGTCCGTGCATGCACATTTCGCAGATGCTCGTGTCTTCTTTGATCGGGAACTTGTGTTGCAAGATCATACCCGCCTTCAGCTATATATACAAGCTTCGTAGGACAGATCGAGACACTGAATCATTGTTCCTATACACCATTCACTCCTGCATTGTAAGTTTCGTCTTCCAGTCGATCTCACTTGATCAGCTTGAGCATGTGACGCCCGGCGGTGCTCGCTGAAATACCGTCACACCTTCTGCTGCACCTCGATGGGCAAACAGTCCGCGATTGGTCAACAAGGACAGCTGTGTTGCACCGGCTGCGCGGAGAAGAGCTACAAGCAATATGTGGAGCAGCGTATCCACTTTGTTCTGAACTAAATTGCTGAACGAACGACCCCTCTGCAACCACTTCTGCCAACTCGTCTTGTTGATCAACAACCCCGACAAACTCTGCGTGTTTCGATGCTCTCAATTCATCGCTCACACGCAGCTTCACAACTCCCAGAAAATCTGCAATCATGGCTACGCACAACAGCAACCAGGCTTGCTGCAGTATCCCTCCTGCCAGGTCGGACTAGTGAGTAAAACCTGCACACTTATCGTCCGTCATCGAGAGCAGTCTGATACTAACAGTCTGAATCATCTTGCTTGCCGTTGTCCAGCTCTCCCAAGGGATCGACTGAAAAGATCGGCGGTCTGGATGCCTACGCGATTGGGCCTAAGGATGCTAAGAACGCGATTGTGGTAGTGTACGATATCTTTGGCTTCCACAATGCCACCAAACAGGGTGCTGACCTGCTTGCCGAGTCGACCAAGTCGCGCGTTGTTATGCCCGACTTTTTCCGCGGCAAGCCTTTCCCGCAGGACAACTTCCCGCCCAACACGGACGAGAAGAAGGCTGCCTTGCAGTCGTTCTTCGGAGCCGCCGGTGACTTCAAGGCGCGCAAGCCGGAGCTCGATGCCATTGCCGACGAGCTCAAGAAGGACGGAGCGGCCAAGATCGGTCTTGTCGGTTTCTGCTGGGGAGGAAAGCTGAGTGTGCTCGCCGGTGGTGAGGGTACCAAATTCACCGCAGTTGCCCAGGTTCACCCCGCCATGGTCGACGCTGCCGATGCCGAGAAGTTGACCGTTCCCATTGCAAATTTCCCGTCCAAGGACGAGCCCCAGAAGGACGTGGATGCTTTCGAGGCCGCAGTGCAAAAGAAGCCGTTCGCCAAGGACAGCGTCTACAAGCACTACACAGAGAGCCACCACGGTTGGGCTGCTGCCAGGGCCGATCTCACCGACGAGGCTAACTTGAGCAACTTCCAGGACGTCTATCAGCGACTGGCGAACTTCTTCAACAAGACCCTTGCTTAAACAAGACTAGCAAGCATCACCGATCGCACACGACTCTCACAAGCCATGATCTAATCTAGTTCCATTCAAGTCAGATGCTTTGTGTCGTGAGTGAGGATCGGGCACAGTTTGTGTGATATGACGGACATGGTTCACAACCTTTCTCTTGGCAAAGAGCCAGTTGCTGCAATATGATAGGCAGTTGTTTAGCTTCCCGCACGGTACTGTGATGAAAATGGGGTTTGGCGACTTGTTCATTCACGATTAGCTCTGAAGTTCACGGTTCACGGTCTGAACCTGGACGTTTTACTGTAGTAGTCGAGGTCCGAGTGGCACTTGACCCCACATCGCTTCAATCGTGAATGCTTTTGGGATGATATGTGGTTCACACAGCTCGGCAAGCAAAATCAATGTGGCTTTGCGAGCGGATGATCGTGGGACTATGTAATTTAAGGTGGGCAGCAAGCAAGTAAGCTACCGTGCTGGTTTCTGCGGCAGTTACCACAGTGTCCAACCAACGGTGCATTCACTTATGAACACAAGACTTACGTTATTGCAACAATATGCACCTGCACCGAGACCGACCCACCCGCTGTCCTTTGCACGGCCCTGTCATGTCTCTTGTGTCAAAGTGGCAGGGACAGACTCCAGGCAAGGTATATTGCTTCAGACTTTATTTTCGTTCGTGTTATCGAGATGTTTGCACATGCTTTCGGACGACCATCTTCAAGCCAACGCAGAGAGGCCTGAGCGAGAGTCATTGTTCCATGCCGTTGCAAGATGCAAACAAGCCTTCTCGCAAGCAGATTCTCGCTGCTGAGCGAGAAGCTCACGGTGCATATGACCCTGATCGTCTAGCAAATTTGTTACCTCGCATCTTGCGAATTGAAAAACCTTCTTCAAAGCACGCTTCGCAGAACTATGCGTTCCGCTTCACATCTCGTTCGCATCTGCGCAGGCGAGACAACGTTCTGACCGGCAGAGAGAATGTGCGAGACGGCGAAGCAAACGCAGCCTCGACAGCTACCACGTCTGAAACGCGTGTGAACGGGATGCCGCTCGCTCCGACATGGGCCGACTCTGGGTCGCCCCGCTCGCCACCATCCCCCACTGACGATGATCCGGTCCCCGCAACGGTTCCACAGATCAACTACGGCGATGCAAGACCGAGCCGGCAGCCGCCCTCATCACCGCTTGACGCCACGATGCCTAACGACACCTCTACGATGCAGCCGAATCGCACTCTGACAGCAGCAGACACCTCATCCGGTAGCAACGGCGAATCAACCGAGGACGGGGTTTCGCATAGCACCACCGGTTTGCTCGCCGGAGGCATGGTGGCGGCGGTCTTGTTTCTGGTTGCACTTGGCATATGGATCAGCTGGTATCGACATCGCTCGGATCGTTCTGCGTGGAAGAAGCGAACCAAGTCGCACAGGTTGGGCTCGATCGATGGGCTGAGGGGCGTATCGACCGACGCCCAAAGCGCCACTACAGCCGAAACGCTTGAAAACAAGGCAGGCTCGAGTGACTTTCTTGTCAAGCATTCGGTGCCACCAGGTAAAGCGGGACCGTTCGATAGAGCTGTGGCCAACATTCTTTCGCACACATCTCGGGCGCAATCGCAACCATTGCGTGTCGACAGTATCCCTGGTGGAGGTGATTCATCGACAGCTAGCTATCTCGATGTTCCAGGAGCGTCATTGTCGCACTCGCGATCGCTCGATTCGATCGAGGAAGTAGCCGAACCTGCTACGGGCGTCTCTTCGCATTTTGACATGGCCAAACGAGACAGCGCGCTGTCGTTCGTTGAAATGACGCCTCTACGAACGACGTGGACGGATCGATTACATCGTCCTACTACCTCGCCTGGTGATTCTACACGCGCATTTGGTAGCTCTCCTACTTCGGTCTCGTTCAGTACGCCGGATAGCAGGTTGAACAAGAAAAGCTCGCCTCGACGCCCACAAAGCGCCAAAAACGGCGGTGAGATTGAAATGACGCGACAAGGATCGAATTTGGTGATTCGTCAAAGACCTAGTACAGGTACGTTGCGCCGGCCTTTATCGAGCGCCGGTAGCAGTTTCAGAAGTGCTCTGAGGAAGACTCGCGGCGGAGAGGAAGACGACGGTGCGATCTGCATCGAGACGGATGGTATTGTAGATCGTGATGATGCCAACAAGGGATTATACGAGCTGACGATTGCCAACAGCGTCCATAACACCAAGCTGGGATCGCACTTCAGCAGTAGCACTCTGCAAACCGCTCAAATGCGTACATCGTACGCTACCATGGCTGACTCTCCGTCGGGAAGTTTCAGCTTTGAGATCAAAGACGCGGTCCGACTGGGTGCGCCGTTGACGCTTGAACCTCGTCCGACGGGTCCGTGTAGCGCGGATCCAAAGGCAGCTGTCAGAGTGGCAGAGGTGAAAGAGGAGCGACAGCCGCCGGCGACGATGTCAAGCAAGGACACTTTTGTCAACGATCTGGATTGGAATCTTCAAGATTGCTGTTGGACCACCGATTCCAACATAATTTCGGTGCGCTCAGCAATCACGAATGCCAGTGCCAGAGACCAAGCACAACCAGTAAATCACGAATCGTGAATTGCTGAGGAGGCATTCACGATTGTCAGCGTTTCTCTCCGACACGCAAGCCTCGGAGTATGTGGCTTGTTTAAAAAACCTGTCCAGCATGTTGTTGCTAAGCATGCGAAGCAGAACACAACCAAGTGAATCCCAAGTGTTTCGTGTAGTAGACAAATGTGAATGACGGAATATGTGTGAATTGCTGTTTGTGAGACGTAGCTTATTGCGAAAGTCGATAGGCGAAAGCAACCGCGGCAGCTTATCGTATGCGAGCGAGGCAAGGGCTAGACGTGTTGCAAGCAGGGTAACATGGTGGTACCCGACGGTGGTAACCATGTGTGGAATGCACTGCAAACAGCAGCCGCCATGTGATAGAACCGGTTCGAAATTCAAGGCTCGAGAGCAGCCAAAATTGCCGATTGCTATTGAAAGTGAGGCGCAGCTTGACGACGTTTCACACGAGAATTTCCATGACAACAGCATCCGCACTTGTCTTGGATTTTGTTCTTGCTTTTGGGAGGTTTCCGCTCCGGATTGCGGACCCGGCGAATTGAGACTGTGCGATTGGCGCTTTTGAACCTAGTCAGAGTCGATTGTGAATCACAAATACAATCTAGAATACAATTTGAGGGTGCAACAACTTCGTACCCCGCAAACCTTGGTAATTGGCATTTATCTTGGGAGGTAGTACAGGTGAGCCCTTTGCCAGAAGTGGTGGCAACAGCTATTGCAAAGCAGGAGTATGCCAAGAGTGTAGAAGCGAACACGCTTCTCGTGCAACTGAGCTCTTACAGCGTTGAATGGCCAACTTTGGATTGGCACAGAAACAGATACAGATTGGTGGTGGTAACCAGCCGACCCCGCATTAGCCAAGCTGTGAGCCTCTGTGTTGGTTGTTGCAGCTTTGCGGCGTGATCTGAATGCTTTAGTCCCGAATTGCTCCCAAAGAATCTGTTTTTCTCCGCATCCACGCACACGACGCCACACCAATGTATTCACGAATGGTTTGTCCGCTTTGAATTTTAATTTTGATATATATTGATAATAAAAAATAGATAGATTCCAACAGCCGAGAAAATCATTTGTTTGCTTGCTCAGCGCGAGTTCTCGGTGACATAGTGCCCGCCTAATCAGAGCCGCACTAACGCTATGGCTCTCTCACATGCACTTTCAATCGTGAATCATCGCGGATAGCCTCAAGCACGTCTCAACCGCGCACCGTCCTGCTCGTTGGATTTCACGCAGCAATCCCCTTTGATCCACTCTTGGCCTCTTCGAATCGTCAACCAAATCGTTTTCGTCATATTGCAATATAGTCGAGTTACCTTTGGTTTGTTCCTTCTACTCTCATCACATCATCCCCCTCATATCCGCCCCGTCCCGTCGCGTCCTCACTTATCGTTTCTACCATCGCCACAATGGGCTCCATCAACTACGACGATTCGAGCGTGCTCGACATGCTCATCGTTGGTGCCGGTATCTCGGGCATCAACGCCGCCTACCGTCTTCAGGACGAGCTTCCCGACAAGAAGTACTTGATTCTTGAGACCCGAGAGAAGATCGGTGGAACCTGGGATCTTTTCAAGTATCCCGGTATCCGATCCGACTCGGATCTCCACACGTTTGGCTATGCCTTCAAGGAGTGGACCGGTGCTGACATTGCCGAGGGCAGAGAGATCCTCGCCTATCTCAACAAGGTTGCCGACGACAACGGCATTTCTCAGAACATCCGTTTCAAGACCAAGGTGACCAACGCCGACTGGTCCAGCGAGGAGCGATGCTGGTTCGTCACTGCTACCCAGGACGGCGAGCAAAAGCAGTACCGCACCCGTTTCCTCTACACTTGCACCGGGTACTACGACTATGATTCAGCTCTCAAGGCCGATATCCCTGGCATCCAAAACTTCAAGGGCAAGATTGTACACCCGCAATTTTGGGATCTCAAGGAGGATGACTATCGTGGCAAGCGCGTCGCCGTCATCGGCTCGGGTGCCACTGCTATCACTCTGATCCCCTCAATGGCCGACGTGACCAAGGATATTACGCTCGTTCAGCGCTCTCCTACCTACATTCTCTCGCTCGAAAAGTATGATCCGATTGCCAAGGTGCTCCGTGCCGTTTTGCCACAAAAGGTGGCTGCGTTTGTCATCCGTCAAAAGAACATTGCTCGTATCTACGCCTCATACCACATCTTCCGCACCTTCCCTGGCGTTGCCAAGAAAATCCTCGGCAAGTTGACCAAAATGCAGCTACCCAGCGATATCCCGCTTGACCCTCACTTTAAGCCGAGCTACAACCCGTGGGACCAGCGTCTCTGCATCTGCCCCGACGGTGACTTTTATAAGACGCTTCGCGAGGGCAAGGCGCACATCGCCACTGGTCACATTGACCAAGTGACCAACAACGAGATCATCCTCAAGAACGGCGAGCGCATTCCATGCGACATTATCGTCACTGCCACCGGCCTCAAGCTGCACGTTGGTGGAAAGATCACGAGCACGGTCGACAAGAAGCCCATTCTTTCCAACGAGCGCTTTGTCTGGAAGGGATGCATGATTGAGGATCTGCCCAACTACGCGATTTCGATCGGCTACACCAACGCCTCGTGGACTCTGGGCTCTGACTGCACCGCTCAGTACGTGGTGCGCCTGCTCAAGCACATGGACAAGTACCACAAGTCGATGGCGGTGCCCAAGCCCAATAACCGCGATCAGCTCACCGAAGGTCCTCTGCTCAATCTGAATTCGACCTACGTCAAGAAGGCCGAGAAAGATTTGCCCAAGGCTGCCACCACCGGTCCCTGGAGGATGCGTACCAACTACTGGTACGACCTGGTACAAGCC
The DNA here is from genome assembly GCF_000328475.2 of Mycosarcoma maydis. NCBI lineage: Eukaryota > Fungi > Basidiomycota > Ustilaginomycetes > Ustilaginales > Mycosarcoma > Mycosarcoma maydis. The sequence goes on from NC_026480.1 coordinate 855,065, forward strand.
AAGTATGGTGCTTATGACGAACTTGTCTTCCAGTAGAGGCACCCCGCATAGAAGGAAATTCCATCCGCACTTTCATGCTCTTTCTTTGTCTTCATACCCTCATCTCTGGTTTCTTTTGATGGCCTTGTTGTTTTTGCTGTAATATTTGCATACATTGCTCAGCTTGTGCTTTTTGTTTCTCGTGTATGTGTCTCGGCCGTCTCTGATCAGGCTGGTGCGCTTGTGTCGACGGGGAGCATGTCGATTTACGTGCAGGGCTCGGTACATGGGAGATTTGTTATTTTCTTTGCCAAACCAATTTGCCTGCGACCCAGGTCTGCTTGACCTCGGCGGTGAACTTGTCGAGGACGACGAGATCAGCATCGCAACCGGGTTTCAAGAAGCCCTTTGTGGCATGTAAGCCGAGCATTAAGGCCGGGGTGGCGGTTGCGCAGTAGGCGGCTGTGTGGATCGGGATGTTGGCGTACCTGGCGAGGTTGATGACACAGTGGCTGAGCGGTACGACTGAGCCAGCGAGTGTATCGGTGTTTTGAAGCGTGACTTTGTTGCCGAGTTTCACAATGTTTTGCGCATCACGCCAGGGGTAGATGCCGTCGGGCTTGGAAGGATCCATCCAGGGCATGGCGTCAGAGACGAGCACGCAGCCCGAGGGGTGTGAGGAGTACGCCATGCGTACCGAACACGGGTGTGAGTGATATCCGTCGGCGATCAGCCCGTAGAAAGGTCGTGGTTTGCGTGGCGTTGCGATCGTGCAGTTGGTGGACGAATTGGGTTTCGTGCGCAGCTTGGTGCGCAGAGGTGCTTCCAGATCGGTTTCGCTGTCTCCCAGAAGGCCGATCACGCCAGGATCACGGTGGTTGAACGACCCCATTGCGTTGAACAAGTGCGTGATGAATCGTGCTCCTGCTTCTTTGGCCGCGAGCGCCGTGTCGATGCCACTAGCCGTGTGGCCGATAGAGACAGTCACCCCGCGAGAAACAAGGGACGGGATCGCACCAAGGATTCCCTCCACTTCTGGTGCCAACGTGAGCAGCTTCACTGCCGGAGATGCCATGTCCAGCCCTAGTGGCCCACTTGCGTACACTTGTTCCAGCGATTCGATTCCGTCTGGCGCTGCACGGATGAGCGATGAGCTATGTGCGCCCTTCTTGTGTGGAGACAGAAATGGTCCTTCACAGTGGAACCCGAGCGAGTTGGCCTGGTTGGCTCGACTTCTAGGTGCCAATAATGGCAAGATCTGCACCACGTCGAGACGCCAACGGTCTGTCAGTTTTCAGCGCACTGAAAGCGTTTGCCTGGAATCAACACTCACCTTGCGATATACGTCTGCATGCTGCGTGATGATCGTCGGAACGAAACTCGTGACACCTGTCTCCAATATTCTTGCGCTGAACTCGTCCAACTTGCGCAAATAGCCTTGTTCATCGCCATCTTGGAACTCGCTGAAATCCACACCGTACCCTCCGTTGATCTGAACATCGATGAATCCAGGTACCAGGTAGTCGCCATCCAAATCAATCGTTTCACTGAACGCGATCGATGAGTCGAAGAACGCTGATTGACCATCTACGATACGCCCGGTCTCTGGCGAGACGTGGAGCGAGTAGGTGGTTATATCGCGCGGCAGTGTGCCGTCGGGTAGGAGCGCCTGGCAGTTGGTAAATCGGAACAAGCTCGTTGGGCTTGAGGCAGCAGGTGCTGCTGTTGAGCCTGGCATCGTCTAAGCTTGTATGTGTCGAGGGTATCACGACGATCGTGACGGTGCTTCTAGATTCCAAGCGTCGAGGTCATCACGCAAGAACCGCGTCGAGTTTTATTTCTAGCAACACAAGGTATCACACCAATCGTACCAAGTCGAGCCTTTCGCCTATGCAAAACGCAGGATGTGCCTGCTCTAACCAAACGGTTTGTGGAGGAACCACGTTCGGTCGAAGCTGCTTGGCAAGCCATACTCACGCACTCGGCTTTCGAGACCCACACTGTGTGTTCCGCTACCAGCATCATTCATGTCCAAGTGAATCGCCGGCTGAGCGCCGTTTGAGCTGTGCGCAAACAGTTCCTGAGTCGTGAGTCCTGAGTCCTGAGTGAGTCGTCAGTCGGTGAATTTCGCCGAGAACTCGTCGCTCGGCTTCGTTCGGACCGATCGCCGACTCACGCTTGGTAGAGGCTCGAATTTTAGTCTTTGTCCTGCGTCGCGGAATTGGACAGCATTCGTGATTTCACACTTCACGATTGTCACATCTGAACTTGCACTTGCCGAGTCCAAGGCGAAACGTCGGCCACTACCTTGTCACTACGAGGAACACGACGGCGAGTTCGAGATAAACCAAGCCGCTGCAAGATCTTGAAACGTCGGGATGAGCCTGATTTGCGCTGAGTTGAAGCAAGTCGACAGAGGAGCAAGCGGTCATTTTCGACCGACTGCGCCTCGCCACGAAAAAACGAGCGTCGACTCAATGAGCTATGCAGTCAGGCTGTCAAAGCTGTAGACAGCGACAGGCCGAGTTTAGATGCAGGAATTGGGGCGCAACTTGTATTCGTACTAGCCATCGACAGATCAAGTGTGGTGAGCACGTTGCGAGCGGGAGTGATAAGCTCGATCCGGGAACCGAAATTTGTTTGCGCCTACTGCTGACTGGAAAGGCGGCGCTTGCGAGCTTCGGCACCAGGCTGACCGTGTAGCTTTACCAGAGAATCTTGTATTGAGCGCAATCTTTCGGCTGACTATCATGCTTTCTAGCCCTCTGCAACATTCCTGGTCACCAACACCACCGTGATCCCTGCTCGAGATATCTGAATCTAAGCTCGAGACGCAGACCGAGTTCCATAGCACAAGAGACGATGATGGCCTCAGCAACAACATGCGCACGCGTTGAGCCTGTGACGCACAACGCGCCCTCGCACTCGACGTCACAGCTGCTACTACGCGGCACACGCGATGGTGATCTAGCCGCTACACTGCTGTCCTCGCAATCGCAGTCGTCGTCCTCTCTATCAACCGCGTCATCCCCTAAATCAAAGTGTGACAGAACACCTCTGTTCACATGGTCGGACTTGGTCCGAATCGTATCTACGGGCAACCTTGAACGTCTATCGCGACATCCTGACGACCTGCGCGAGTACTTCGCCTGGATGGACAGCGTGAAATCCAGCTATGGCAGCGTCACAGCGTTTCTGCTCCGTGAACGCTTCACGGCGACCGAGCTGTTGAAAAAAGCGGCTTGCGCATCTCGCGTCGAGCAGTGCAAGGAGCCATGTTTTCGCAGCTACTTGCGGCCAGGAGTGGACTGTCAGATCTTGGTCAACGATTGGCCGTACTCGGTGCCTCGACATGTCACGCACCATGTAGTGTGGAGCCATGTTCCGATCCTACATCGAAAACTGGTGATCGAACAGCAGTGCAACCAGGACGTTGCAGCTCTGGCATGGAGTGTTATCTCGAAGCGAGGACTTTGTGGTACCATAACCGGCTCGCTACTCACCGTGCCTACGGTCAAGGATCACGCTTCTCACTTGCCCGACCTCGTCACCATCTCGTCCGACCTCCAAGATGCGCTTCAGCAAACCCTCCACCGGGCATCCCACCATCTGGTGCAGTTCATCCACCTTCATTGGGACACCCGCCGCTGCGACATCGCATTCTTCGCCAATCCACCAAGCCTCCAATCCGTCCCCTCGCTCGCTCACTTTCATGTTCTCGTAAAGTCGGTCTAAATGCTCGACGCAATTCGCAATCACAATTCTTGCTTACAACCCTGCATGTCCCTTCCATTCGATGTATCATACGTTGCTCCGTCTTTGCAATTCCAAACGTTTGCCCACTCATCCACCTCCTGAACCACATACCAGACTGTCCCGCGCATCGCCCTTTCTCTCACATGCTTCCACATCAGAAAGTCCATATTCACGATTCTGATTCGTGATTGTTCGTGGATCAATTCACGATTGTTTATAATGTTACATTGTCATGTCTGCTTATTCTCACTGTGTAATTGTCTGAGAGCCCAAAAATTGTAATGCCAGATACGCGGCCGCTTCGTGTGCTGGACTCTTGACAACGTGAATGTTCTTGAACCCATTTCTACCCTGTTCTTTCCAAATTTTGACGAGGAGATCCAAGAACTTGCTGTTAGACCATAGTCCGCCGCCCAACACCAAGGTGCTCGTTTCGGGACGAATCCTGTCTTTGGGACAACAAAGTTTTGAAATCGACTCGATGCATTCTCCTATCGCCTGATGCAGCAGCTGGATGGCCAAGTGCTTCCCCGATCGACCAGCGTCTTCAAACGCGTACTCGAACACGACACGCGTTGTATCTGCCAGCCATCGCTTGCGTGCATCCTCAGCATGGAAGAAATTGCCGCCCGTAGCGCAGACGCGATCTCTATACGCGGCCGAGATGAGCTCGATGGGTGAGTCGACGTCCAAGGCGCACAGTACGGCTCGTTCAAAGTCAGTGAGTGGCGATGGTGCGAATTGTCTCTCTTCCTCGCGCGTGAGCATGAGCTGGATGGTGGAAAGGCCTATTGACCATCCACTACCGCGATCGCCTAGAAGGTAGCCCCAACCACCGGTCTTGCTTACGGTGGTCAAGCCAGGAAGATCTTCGTTCTCGCTCGTGTCAGCTGTTGGTGCAGCTGCTGTTGCCGACGCTGCATCTAACGACAAAGTGGGGGATGAAGCGGTGGTGCGCTGGAACGCAAAACCGGCGCTACCCGTACCGGCAATCAAACAGACACACGACTGCGTGCTTGCATCTCGCAACATGGGTGCCGAAAGGAGCACGGCATCGTTGGTGATCCAGATGGGCGTCGAGTCGTCGATAAGATGATACTCGTGTAGCAGCTGTGATAGTTGCTGCCTGTAGTTGCCGATGACCGCCGACGAGGACAGACCGGCTGATCCGATCCAGATGGCTCTTACTCTTGGGCGAAGAATGTTGGACGTGTTTGTTGCTGCCGGTGAGGTACGCGAAAGTAAATCTTGATCACCATCTGCTGAGGAAGCGTCGTTATCCGACACGGAGAGAGGCGGTGTGGTGATGCCTTCGGCTTCTCCTGCCTCGATGAGGTCAAAAAAAGTGCCGAAACCAGCCGATATGAGAGCATCGCGGACCGCACCCAGAATGACCTGACTTGCAGCTTCGAGCCCTAATGTGGCGCAGTTGCCGCAACCAGCTTGGCCAACAAACGTGTCCTGGGCTTCCACACACGCTGCAACTGCAAGCGTCTTTGTTCCACCTGCATCGACGCAAAGAACAACGTCGCCAGAGCGCGCTTGAGCTGCTACCTCTGCTGCTGCTGCTGCTGCTGCTGCTGATGATGATGATGATGATGAGCCTGCCTCCATGGTAGACTAGGATGAAATGTAAACAAACAATGAAAGGCGAAACAATCGATGTGATTGTGGTGGAGCGATATAGTATGGTGAAGAGCGTGTTGATAGCTGGCCGAGACGAGGAATGGCCTTTAAGGCGAGTATGGTGCAAACGTTAGTATGGACCTTGACTGGCTGCACGAATGTAAGCTGAGCTGGGAGAAAATCGTGACCAGGTCATGAAAGTAGGACAAAAGGGGAATGGAGCACCAAATCAGGCCGATTGATATGTCGCGCCAATCCACAAAGGTCGCGTGTGAAGCTCAGTAGCCTGTATGCGAGCTACAGCAAAGCAGACGTTAGAGATCTTTGACCAAGCCGGGTGATGTGGGGCGCAATCGTGTACGATAGACAAAGGGTCGACGAGCCACAGTGTGGTTGAGTGGCAAGTGAGGTAGTCCGGACCGGGCAGAAAGGGCCGATCGATGGGACGTATGGAGGATGGGAAGAGAGCCGAAGACGCCGAGAGCTGGATGGAATGGGCGGCTCGGTGGAAGAAACGAATAAGATGGACAGAGACCGAGAAGAGATAGGCAGCGACACAAGCGACGCAAGCGACGACGAGTGTTGGTGCAGAATGAAGTGAGTGGACAATCAATGACCGATTTGTGGATGAACAAGAAGCAAATGACGCCACAGTGTGATGGAGCGAAGCAGATCTGCTGTTGTTTGGATAGTTGCTTGTACGATGCGTGTGTCGAGATTGGAGAAGAGGCAGAAGAGGAGGGCACAAGAGAGAGACGTGGCGTGACAGCGTAGCTTGTATCTGTCGGTGTGGGTGACGATGGACTGAAATTGGTGGCTGCACTCGCGACTGTCAGTGTCACTGACATGCGATGCTGTTGCAGTGCCGTGCGCCGCTGGTCCGCTGCACCTTGCTGGCTAAACTAGACGCGCAGCTGGGGTGATTTGCGATGGCTCATCGGTGGCCGGAGCGATGGACCCAAACATTCACGAGTTTCACAATTTACAAATTTAATCACGAATTAAGGGGCAGCGTGAGCAGCTCGCTCGCTCGCTTGCTCGCTCTCTTCCCCGACCAAAACGACGCTGATTTTTGGCGACTTCATATGGGTATACAGTATTCGTGTGTGTGTGTTTTTTGTTGTAAATACAGTTTTAAACAAAGTCTCTAGGCAAGCTCACCTCTCCTCCCCGGATGTTTTCCAAATATATCCTCGTCCGTTGGTTGTGGTGAGTCCTGGGCGTTGTCGTTCTCATTTCGAGCACTTTCACCTCTAGCCGCAATTTGATGATGCTAGAATGTTGGCTGTTACATTGCCTCAGTGTGCTCCAGACATGTAGCTTCGCGAAGCTGCATCGATTGCACTCGAGTCATGGAAGAAGCTTGGATGGTCTCATGTAGCGGTGGTGCACTCCGATTTGCTGGAGCTTGTGCCATCGGCTTTACCTCGGTCAAGCTCCCACACATGTGTATCACAATTGCTCGGTGAATTTCGTTATGGGCAACCACGCAAGTGACTTGGACGTAAAGTGTCGAGTTGGACTTCGGTTCGGCCCGTCTGAATGAGGGACCGTCGCCGCCGTGGTGCAAGATGCAGGCTGCCCGCCCACCCAGACGGAAAAGAATCCGGAGATGCTTTGGAAACCAGTTCGCTGTTTTCGGCGGATCCTTTTTTTTTTTTTTTTTTTTTTTTTTCTTACAGTCACCGTTTGTTTTAAACCGGTCAACTCTCGCTCGTCGGCCCGATCGCCGATGATTGAACAGAGCCCTGTTTCGGTCAGTTCTGCCCCGTGCCCCGTTTTGCGTCTTGTCTCGTTTCGTTTCGTCCTTGTGCCTGCCTGTCAAAATTCGCCTCGGTATCTCTCCACTGCGCCGATTCGGCTTTCGATACTTGACGTTAACAATTGTCTAGCACCACAGCACACGTGCTCTGCTAGTCTTGGATGCTCTGGCTTCCTGACTCCGTATCTTCGAGATAATGAATGCGTGCTTTGGGCAACCAACCAAGTCAACAGCGCGGTGTCGGAAGTGTGATTCCAATTTGGCGCTCGATGCCACCGCCTACAAAATGGCTGCGGCGAGCGTGCTCTTCATCGAGGTGGTACTGTCGTATATAGTGTTTACCGGCCCCTTGATCTCATTGAACCTATAAGCACCCTTCCCCCAAACACCTCACAAACGTCGACATCTAGCTCGCTCGATCCAAAATGCGGTACATCATCCGAGACGACAAGGCGGCGGTTGGCAAATTTGTAAGTAGGCGCTTTCACAATCACTCGACGTATGGCTTGCAAACCTGGAAAATCTAACGTGCGTACCTCAACTCTTGTCTACTTCTATCGTAGGTCGGCGAATACGTAGCAAAACGCATCAACGCCCACTTTCAAGTCACCGATCGAGCTTTCGTTCTCGGCTGCCCGACTGGCTCTTCGCCGCTCGAGACGTACAAAACTCTGATTCAGATCCACCGCGAAGGGCGCGTCTCGTTCAAAAATGTCATCACTTTCAACATGGACGAGTATGTTGCCTTGCCTAAATCGCACCCGGAATCCTACCACTCGTTCATGTGGAACAACTTTTTCAGCCACATCGACATTCAGCCTCAAAACGTGCACATCCTTGATGGCAACGCACCCGATCTCGTCGAAGAGTGCAACCAGTACGAAGCCAAGATTCAAGCTGTCGGAGGAATCGATCTCTTTATGGCCGGTGTAGGATCAGATGGTCACATTGCTTTCAACGAACCCGGCTCTTCGCTTGCTTCCAGGACGAGGATCAAGACACTAGCGTACGATACCGTCTTGGACAACTCGAGGTTCTTCGACAACGACCCGCTCAAAGTTCCAAGGATGGCACTGACAGTGGGTGTGCAGACCGTCATGGATGCTCGAGAGATCCTGGTCATCATCGTGGGTCAACACAAGGCACATGCTTTGGCAAAGTGCGTCGAAGAAGGCGTCAACCATATGAACACGGTTTCCTGCATTCAGTTGCATCCGAATGCGCTGCTCGTTTCGGACGAGGATGCTACCTCAGAATTGCGCGTTAGAACGGTGAGATACTTCAAAGGCATTGAAAGGGCGCAGGAGGAAATCGAAAAGCTCTATGGTCTGCACGGCCACAAAAAGACCCCTTCTAGCAGCGGTAGCCCTATCGTTAACGGTACGATCAACTGAACTGCCATTAAACCTTATGTGTACATAGTCCATACCCTCTCACAGTTTGATTTTTTGTTGAACCAGTGGCTGTTTCTCCGCCGTATCTGTTCACTAGAAGCTTGACCGTTGAATGAGAAGGGTGTCTAGACGCTTGATCAGAGAAGCTTTGCTGTCTTTAACTCGTTCACAGTTTGTGAGTCTTCCGACTTGTTTAGCGCCTAAAAATGGAAAAACGAAAAATATTGCAAAAGAAGAATTCCATTCAAGCAGTAGCTTGTACGCCTGCAACATGGCTGGCTACCGCCAAAGCTGCATCCATTGCCGGATGCTTGATGATATCGTAGTCTCTTCCCGCTTCCTTTTGCTCTTCGATACTAATTGTCGTGCTGCAAGCCGAAAGCTCTACAAGATACTGCTGCATGAAGCCGCCTACTGTTCCCAAGATGTCATCGATTTGGCCTTCAACCAACAGACCTAGTCGATAATGTAGACGGTCCACAATGCACAGCTCGAGCAGAAACACAGCGCATCGCGCGATCCAAAAGTGATAGATCGAAGGAAGAGCTGCCAGATTGCCAACAAAGTGTGCGTTGGGCGAGACGAGTAAGCGCATGCTGTCCATGCATGCGTTCTGGCACGCTTGAGAGACGGAGATGAATTCGGCTGCTTTCGAGCTTACTCGTTCGCCGCTTGTGTTCTCAGCCGTCTGTTCTTGGTGGATTCGACAAGCGCGGATCAGCACACTTGCTTTGGCCAGAGAGTAATCCAGGTCAATCGCGTGATCGTACGTGTCCTTCTTGTCCGAGTCTGTGGCAAGAAGCTCTCGAGTAGTGCACCAGCTTGCAGTCAGTTCGCGAGAGGCCTGGAGCAAACCTTCCGAGTCGCCATACTTGTTGGATTTTGAGACGAGATATGCAACGCGAGAATGGAATACCAGCGCTGCATCCTGCTTTGTCGGAAACACACCGCTGCTTGCAGACATCAAAGATTGACCATACTGCGCCGGATCAATGAGCTGCATGATCGGTTCTTTGCTGTGAATCTCGCACTGGTGCAGTTCGGCCAGGAAAGCGCTCAACCAAACGCGTACCCTGTCCTGCATCGATACGTGTCGCACCGGTGGCAGAATGGCGACCATTTCACCCACTGTAAGACCAGCATGAGGTCCAGTCTCGTAACTGTACTTTTCGCTCCACCAACGAGCCGCTCTTGCGACTTTCCATGCTTCGATAGAGCCTTGGTAACTCGACCATATACATGCCCCGACGACTTCCTCTGTACCGATGCCGCTCTCGGGGTTGAACTCGTCTTCGGCTGTCGATGGAGCGTACGGCAACGTGCGACCGAGGACATCGTTGCGAAGCCGCCACTGACGGGATCGGAGATCAAGAGAAGGCGAGAATGGAGAGGCTACCGAGGTGACGGCCGAGAGCAAGACCGGTGTTAGCTCGGATGAGGCTGGAAAGTCAGGGAAGCCGAACCCGAATGGTTCGATGGTCTTTGCGTACAGGCTGAACAGAAAGCGTGCTTCGTGTGAGGATAGTAGGCCGAGCCGAATAGCATCCAGGCGTGGGTCGTTGCTTCCCAGACTCGGATCAGGGTATCGATATCGACTCGCGCGAGCTACAAGTGTGGGGTGCAGAGCTTGACTGTACACGCCGCTTCTCTGGGCATTCAGGATCGGGAGTGGGAGTGAGCCGTTAGTCTTTGATGGCAATACCATCGGCTGGTTGGAGCTACCATTTGAGGTCCTTTCCGAGGAAGAACTATTGGAGAGTCCGCTGTTCTGATGGAGAAGATCTGTAACATAACTGAAAGTAGGGATGATAGACGAGATTCTTGAGCTTCCTCCGACGTTCGAGCTTGAGCGATTGATGGCGTTACCCCAAGTCCTATCACCAGAGGCGAGTACTGCATGGCTTTGAATTCTGGCAATACTTTCACCAGTAGCTCGCGTAGACTGTGAGAGAATATGACTTCCCGCTCCCGTGTAGAACGTTTGGCGGCTTGGAATCATACTCGTCGATGCAGACGGTGTACGTAGCGCTGTGCTCTCTTCGGACCAATCCTGCCCCATGATTCGTCTCCGTTTCGAGCTGTGCTCCTCCTGTTCAACGAGTGCGCTCATGGCGGAAACAAGTTTGGTGAGCGTCTCGTCGGTCCTTGCACGCCATTCGTCCTGCTGAAGAGTACTCCCCAGCTCTTTGGATTTGAAGACGCATTCGTAGCCACCATTGCGGCATCGCTTGCAAGGGGCAGATCCATCGTGGTCACATTTGACCTTGGATCGGCGGCAGCTTGAGCAGGCACCAGAGGCTTTGTTGCGATCAGCGCTGGTGGATACCGGGGAAGCAGAGCGAAGGAGCTGATCAGCATAGAGCGAGCTCGAGCTGGACGTGACTGAAGTCGACGAGGTGGAGCTTCGATGGAGCTGCTGGGGATCTGTTCTCATGATATGGCCTCGTCTAATTTGTCGAAGAAGCTGGAAGTAGGGTGGTCTTGAAGCGCAATAGGCTGCTGAGCGGTGGAAGCGGATTCTTCTTATATAGGAAATACACCTCAGCGTCAGAGTGGGGACTAGTCTTCAGCCAGGTTGTCCCCTTGGATCTAATTCCTTTATGGATGCAATCTTGTTCGAGGGGTTTGTGTTCTGCGCACAGCGATGAGTATGAACCTAAACCTTGGCGGCTGCTTGAAAAGGCAAATGACCAGTTGCTTAGCTCGCTGTCATCGACGTCCGAACACAAGCCCTGCCTTCATTCCTTGGCGAGAACAACGTTTGGCCTTGGGGATGAGCTGTGTACTCAACTTTCCGAGGAAACGGAACATGGTTGAAACGAGAAAGCCTTTGAAAGTTTAAGCCTTGAGTTAGGCAGCAAGGCCGATAAGCTTCTAGCGGATGAAGATGCAAAGGGCGGCTGCGGCTATGCGCAACCGGAAAGTTCGCATGGTTCGCATCCCACAGCTTGGTGCATGGCAATCGCAAGTGCTTTTCGGCTTCGCTCATTGATACCAAGCAGGGGGCAAACTATGCGACCAAGCTTGGTGCGAGTTCCAAACTTGCAAGAAGAGCGAACAACGGCGAACAGGTTGGCAGTCATCGAGACGGATGTCTGACCCCGCAACCCTATCGGCAAAAACGCCGAATCGTGAATGTGCATGTTCTGCTCTGTATCAAGTCACGAGTGGCCAAATTACAGAACACGACACGGGAAAGGCACGGTGGGACACGTGAAAAAAATAACAAAATGTTAGGCCATTCACCATTCTGATCGTGGAAGCTAACCATACAATGTCAAACCTGACTTACTAACATGGTGACCTAATCGTGGATGCCCACGGCCCGTGGCCACGCGCCTCGTGTCTCGGCCATCACCGAGACGAAAGTCACGAGTCGCGAGTCACGAGTGTTGCTAAGTTCTCGGGGCCCGAGCATCCGGATACAAGGGAAGATCCTTTGAGCCGCAACTAGATGGATTGTCGACGTATCTTATCTTCACTGCCCTTTTCCTCCATCTGACACGACTTATCCAGCTCATTAACCTACGTGGCGGTCTTCGTTGGCCCCACAAATTTTGAAGCTCATCCTCCATCGACCTTCCTGGAACGCTTGCTCAAAATGACACCCAACGTGCTGACTCAGGCCAAAGCTTGGCTCGAGAAGGATCCTGATCCGATTACCAAGAACCGGCTTTCCATCCTGATCGATAGCAATGACACCGAACAGCTGCAAGCAAGTTTCAACGGCCGACTGGAGTTCGGAACTGCTGGTCTGCGAGGTATCATGGGTGTCGGTCCCAGCAAAATGAACCTCCTCACCGTGCTAGAAACTAGCGCAGGCTTAGCAGAATACCTGCTCAAGAGTGACAAGGACAAAGTCATCACCAAAGGTGTTGCTATTGCCTTTGATGGTCGATTCGGCAGCAAGGAATTTGCCTATTCGTCAGCGCAGCACTTTGCCTTCCGTGGTATTCCTTCGCATATCTATCCGACTCCCACGCCTACGCCCATGTGTGGCTATGCGGTCAAGAAGTTGGGACTTGCGGGAGGCATCGTTGTCACCGCCAGTCACAATCCCAAAGAGTACAATGGCTACAAGGTGTACGGCCCCGCCGGTACTCAGATCAATACCCCTGTTGATGGCCTTATCGCTGACGAGATCCTAAAGATCGCTCAGCAAACCCAACCACCCACACTGCGCGATCTGGAAGAGTGCAAGAGCAAGGGCATCATCAAGGAGTTTGGCGATGAGATGCTGACCAGCTATATCAAGGACGTTCAGCTTCTCAACACGTTCAGTAGCGCTGCAGTTCATGGCAAAGGCGCACCCATTAGCATCGCCTACAGTCCGCTTCACGGTGTCGGTGCGCCTTCGATTGAGCGATTGTCCAACGAGGTAATTGGCCTTACGGAAGGTGTCAACTTCTGGATCTCGCAAGAGCAGAGGAAGCCAGATGGTGCTTTCCCAACGCTCGAATTCCCAAACCCCGAAGAACTCTCGACGCTCGAGCTGGTGCATAAGCTCTCTGAACAACACCAGACAGGATTGGCTATCGTTAACGACCCGGACGCAGATCGTCTCGCCGTTTCCGCGCGCGATCAAACTGGAAAACTCCGTGCTCTCACTGGCGATCAGCTCGGCGCTCTGCTCGGCGATGAGGTTCTTCGACGTGCGGCAAAAGCGCATGGTGGTAAGGCTGGCATTTGGACGTTGAGCACCATCGTTTCGAGTCGTCTCCTCGCTCGTCTTTCCGGACACTGGGGCGGCCACCACGTCGAGACGCTCACCGGATTCAAGTGGCTTGGTAACGTTGCTCGTGGTATTGAAGCACGAGAGGGTGCGGGATCTTTTGGTTTCGGTTACGAGGAGGCGCTCGGCTACATGGCTGCCAGCTCCGTTTGGGACAAGGACGGACTGTCGTCCTACTTACTGATCGTGTCTATGGCATTCGACCTTGCCAGAGAAGGCAAGACGCTGTGGGATCGTTTGGAGGAGCTGCATCGCCTTGTTGGTCTCTCTGTTACCATGCAGAAGATCATCAAGCTCAGCCCTACCATGAAGGGAACGGATGTTATGACCAAGCTTCGTGCCGATCTCGATGCGGGCAAAAATCATGTCACGGACAAGGCTGGGGCCAAATCATATGCGTTCAGCTTGGTCGACGATTTGAAGACAAGACCTGCTTACGACCAGGCAAAAGCCGAAGGTGGCGATCTTAGCATCCCCAAAAACGACGTGCTTAGGTTTTATGTACCTCCCAGCCACGTTGATCCTGCCGCTGCGAAGCGTGATCAACAAGAGATCATGCTTGGAGACGTCCGTGTCATTGTCCGACCGTCGGGCACAGAACCCAAGGTCAAGATCTACACTGAAGCTCTAGGTCAGATCAAGAAGGATGAACATTACTCGGATGCGGTACAACGTGTCACAAAGGAGCTCGAGGAGGTTGTAGATGCTTTCTGGGATTGGATGAGCTAATCAACCTGTCAGGGGCGACTATCCTGTGCTCTGAAATCGAACTTCGATAGACAATGTGTGGACTATGAACTACGTTAATTGTGCACAGGCAAACTCACGACTAACACGATCGTTGCTATCACCGAAGCGTTCAGAAGTTGTGATGAGTGAAGCAAGCGCCGTTGCCCGCAAGGTTTTCCTCTGGATTCCGCAGAGGTGCGAACATGAACTTTCAGACTAGCCTGAAGAAAAACACCGCTAGGGATTCTTGAGAAAGTCACGAGTACGAGTACGAACAAGCGTCGGAAACCAATCGTCAATCACTCACGAATAGATCTACACAATATTATCACAGATACTGTTCTGTACTGTAGACTGAGCAGCAGCAGATTTGCCACACGGTCATACGCGGTTGGTTCACAGTCACGAGTGAGTCTGTGAGTTGCGCGTGAGAGCAGCGGCGACGCCTCCACTTTCCCAAAATTTCGTCGGAGCTGAGTTGGGTAACAGTATTCGTGATTGACTGACTGCCTTTGCGCTTTCGTTCAACCAAGCACGAAGGACCCTGCATGGCGCCTCCATTCTGTACTCGTGACTTTGACCCCGCGCGCTCAATCACGAATCACGAATCTCGCGTGGCTCAGCCGTACGTGCTTGACTGATGTTTGAGGATCCTTCGTGATTCACGCTCATCCGTCACGAGTAGATTCCGCTTCTTCTAAGCCCATTTGTCAAACATGCAGTAGACAGTCAAATCCTGCTTCTTGCTTGACCTTCATTATCCCTTGCAGTCCGTTGCGTTGACAACAGAATGAGCGACCTTCCTCCCGGATCATTCGTACATGGTGGCGAGCAGCCTAGCACTGCCATCTCAAACACCGCTGAAGCTCCTGACGTGCTCTCGCCCACCATCGAACCGCAGTCATCTTCGCATCAACAAGTTAAAGAAGCCGCAGAAGAACGCGAAGAAGCCAAGAGTCTCAGCGAGGCAGCTCTTTCCATTCCGGACTCTGAAGCAGCCAACAACGATGCGGCTTCCTACTATGAGCCGGCCAACGAAGCTGTTCCGGGCGATGCTGGTGTCGTTGCTAGCCAGGGTCCGAGCGTAGACTGGCAAGGTGTTCTTGGACATTCTGCCTCTAGTCTTGGCGCAGCTAATGCAGCCACCTCGGCCTACTTTTCCTTTGCGCGAACAGCTACTGCCTTTGGTCTCAACGTTGCTAAGCGTGTGACGCAAGGCTTGGTCGCTGTACCCGCCCTCCTCGCTGACGGTGCTCTTACCGGAACGGCTCCTGGAGACACGTCTGGCACTCCATCGATTTCTCGAGCTGCGCATTCAGGCATCGCAACCTTCTTCGATACAATTTCTTCGGTGGCTGTTGGAGGTATCGATCTGACCAGTGCTGTAACTAGTGCTAGTCTCGGCGCTGCCGGATCTGGTGTCGAGGGAGTCAGGAGAGCACTCGGTTCAGAAGTCTTGAGAAGCTTGCTGGAATTCTCCAAGCTCGTAAAGCGCGAATGGACCCACGAAGACGAATCGTTGCCACCCGGGGGCATCCCAGCTTACTCGATCATCGGCATCACTAAAGCGCTGTCCACCTGGGTGTCTATCCAGCTTGTCACTCGCAGATTCCAAGAAGAACGAATGCTACAGGGTCTTTTCGAAATCGATACGCACAAGCTCAAGCAAGATGTCGAGAAGCTCAAGCAGACTCACCACGTCGGGGCTACCAGCGCTCCTCTCGTCCCAATTACTGAGCGCACTACAGGTACTACAGGAGAGCGCCAGGGTCAAGTGACCCAGAGTCAATCCGACGTCCGCATCACGTCGAACCAAGCCCTCACTGGCGAATATTCGGGTAACGTAATCGGTGCTGAGATTGGACACAAGGATGGATCAAGCTCTCGCTTGCCGGGCTCCGAGCTTTCCAGCGAACCTGCTAGAGCTCTGTCGGATGCCGAAGCTGTTCACAACCTGCAGCGCTACTCGAAGCTCGTCCTAGGTGTGTACGGTGGAATGGCACTCTACTGGCTCAACTCCATGCCTTCCAATAGTCAGACTCTGCTCAGCAGTACGACAGTCAACCACAATAATACCAAATCGAGCCCCGTTATTTTCTCCGCCGAGGAGGAGTTCATGCGCCAGGATCAAGCCGAGTTTCTGGAAGCCGCGGCACAAATGGAACTGGAGGACGAAGAAGATGACACGCTTGCGCCTGTGGCCGACGCAACCAATGCTCCTGCTGCTAGATCTTCCAACAACGGCGTTGTAGCCATCGACCGAAATGGCAAAGGCGACGCCTCGTCGTACAATCTCTGGGATGTGATCTCGGGCACACACGATGAGGATCTGTTCCATCAAACGGCCAACCTTGACCGTGGAGCTGCTTCAGCAGGACAGTATGAAGAAGACGCTAATCATGCGGGCGGTCGAGCGCCTTACAACCCGAAAGACAAGGCCAGACCCAGCAAGCCTCGCTTCTACGTCGTTACAGATCATCCTCGTAAAACCATCATCCTCGTGCTGCGCGGTACGCTTTCAGTGGGTGATGTCGCTGCCGATCTCACGTGCGAATCGGTACGGTTTGTATTTGATGACGAGGTGCAAAAGAACCTGGACGCTCGAGCCGCCCAGATACAGGAAGCGAGCGGCGGAGCCAAGCGCGCCCACTTTGTATCGGAAGAAGCGTACGGCAACGTTTGCCACGAAGGCATGTACATTACTGCGCATGAGATCGGATCGAAAGGCCGAGCAGTTCATCGATCAGTAGCTTCTGCGTTGGCGGCAAATGCGGGCTACTCTATTGACATCACAGGTCACTCGCTCGGTGCAGGAGTGGCCAGTGTGCTTGCCATGATGTGGGCAGATCCGACTACGGGCTTGACCACTTGTTCGTCTGGTCTGCCGGCAGGTCGGCGACTTCATGCGTATTGCTTCGCCGTTCCGTGTGTCACCAGCTCGCAGTTGGGTCGCAGTGTGGGATCGATCATCACCTCGTTCACGTATTCGTACGATCTCGTGTGCAGGTTGTCGCTCGGATCGATCCAGGACATTCGTAACTGCAGCGCATGGCTGTGCTACCAGGACAAAGAGGCACATCACGGTGATGGAACAATGAACGCACTCATGAAGCAGGCCTTCGAATACCAGTCGGGACGCATCAACGCATCGCAGCGTGCCGAACTGGAACATGAATTCTTAGTGCTGCGCAAGACGCTCGAGGCCAACATGAACAATACACACCTCTTCCCCCCGGGCAAGGTGCTCTATGCACTCACTAGCAAAGACGATATCTTGGAAACAGCTGGACCAGACGACAGCGTGATAGTCGCAGGCAAAAAACAGAGACTGTTCAGAGTAAAGGACGACGATGCATCGGCTTTGATCAAAGTGTTTGGCCAGATCATCATGTCGAGAAACATGCTCAGCTGTCATATGCCCAATGTGTACGATAACAGGTTGCATGATCTCACCAGGTAGACTAGCCAATCCTCTCCTCCGGTCTGACCCATCTTGTGCACCGGTCAGATGCTTCATTTTCGCACCACTTGACTGGCGCCGCTTTCCCTCATGTATCCCTACACGTTTTGTACTAGTTTCGTTCCCAATGGAAAGGCCATCACTCATAGCCTTTCTGGAGCTGCTACAGCAAAAAAGTATCTGTGCGTGCTGGAGTTGAAAATTTTAGCGTGCAAAACGACATTCTGCTTCTGTCACAAAGCGCTTAATGGAGGGCACATGTCAGCAACACTGTGCTCTTCGTGATATGGAAACGATGTACATGAGTTAACGTTATTCCACGATACAGATCAAAGCTGTTCGTTGCACCAATCGATCAATCTCTTCTGGTGAGCGTCCATATTGGCGGGCAATGGCAAACTCTGCAATCCGAGACTGGCTCTGGCCGTGTGGCCTTGAACCATGTCTGGTGTGCCTCTACCGTGGAAAGTGGATTCGCCTTGACCACCGGGGAAGTCTGGTGGCGGAAGACCTTGCTCGAAACAACGCCTTTGGTGGATGATGTAGTTCCAATTGAGCTTGGTAGTGGGGATGGCGGGGATGTACATGACGCTGCTATCGCGTTTGCCGTCGTGTCTGTTTTCGACCGAGTGGACTGCGTCGCAGTGCCAGAGCACCATATCGCCTGGGAAGACATGCGGGATGCTTGTCATTGTCTGGTTCAGCTCGAGATGCGGATGCGTTTCCGGGGAAAGCTCGATGTTGTGTCCCAGACTGCAGCCAGGGAATTTGCGCGATGTGGTGTCCAGCCTCCAGTTGGATTCTGCCAGGTAGTCTTCTCTGCTGCTACAGGCGGATTCCGGCTTGATACATGTGAAAAACGGTCGTAGCACAATGTACGCCGTAGACTCTTTCAAGAAAGGCAACACCTTCAACGTTCCTTCTCCAGCCTTGGTGTTTGACATGGAAAGCCAACCTTGCAACGGCCGGAAAACACCACACTGGCCAGGACCACCGTACATGTCTGTTTTCGCCGCCATTCGCTCTCCATTCAGCCCCAGCGACCACGGATCGTGCAACTGCCATTCGGCCCCTTCCGTGAGAATGTGGTGCCAGAGTCCACGGAATTCATCGCACTCCCATCGTTCGATACCACCGCCGTCAATGTGTGCACCGAGCGCGAACTTGGAATCGCCAGGCTGGCGGATGCGCAGTCGATCCACGTAGTTCAGTGGGTGAGCGAGAGAGCACGTTTTTGAAATGTCATCCTCGGCGGCAGTGTTGCAGGCCAAAGGTCGATGAAAGAGCTGTAGGAACCGCTCACACGTAGCAAGCAGGTTAGGGTGCGAGCGAGCAGCCAACTGTGCCGGAGTCCAGTAGAGCTCATACACCTGCGGGTTGTCCTGTGGGAAGCCTTTTGCTCGATTGAGCTTTGCATACACTTGAATATCTTGTTTCCACTGCAAGACGTGTTTCGATGGAATCACGTTTCGTATCACGGCCACGCCTCGCTGCTTGATGGCGTCCAAAGTCTTTGCATCCGTCCAGTTCTCCAAAGGTCCAGCTGCTGTGGTGCTTGAAGTAGAGGGAAAGTCGAGTTCAGGAATACAGTCACCACCCAATTCCACTGTTTCAGAGACGCGCCTTGAGAGTGACGATAGGATGCTGCGCCAAGTTCGATGTAGATGCTCGGCGTGCGAAGGCGAAGTGACGAGCGACTGTTTGAGTTGCGCGAAACGGTCTGGGAGAGCGTCTTCAAGCGTGCCACCCGAGAGGGATGCAAAAACCGATGCAATTGTGCCTTCTTCCTTGCCAGCCTTCGCAGGCGGAAGCGGCGGCAGAGGAGGAACAGTAGCAGAACGCGAGGCGGCGGATGTGTCGAGTGATGGGCGCATTGCCTTCGCTGCACCAGTAAGCGTGCGGCGTGACGACGAAGAGATACACATGGTATGTGGTGCTGGGTGGAGGGCGGTGCGCAACATATTGCCTTGTTGAAACCAACTCGACAATAATGACGGATCTCTGAGGAAGAGTAGGGTACCAAGAAGGAAATGCATCTGAGAAGGGTACTAACCAACCCCTTGGGTTTAATAGTGTGCGAGTGCCGGTGTAAAGGGTAGACCCAACGAGTTTCTTACAACCTTCCCCACAGTCGTCCCATGTTGGTTGGAGTTCAATATCGCCGTAGGCACCGGCCAAGCAGAACATCAGTCTTAGCATGCCAGGGTGCAGAACATGAGAACCGCTCATCGGCGAAGCACTGGCGAAAATTGGCCGACCGATGCTGGACGTCCGAGTTGATCTTGCCCTCCGCTTTGAGCTGCCGACCTCCGACTCTTACGCATTCGCTCAGCCAATCTTGTCTGAAGCTCAGCGCCAAGAAGCACCACTGTTCGATGCGTCACACATGGTCTCTACTTGTTCTCCACAAGCTTGATATATGATCGTCCACAGTCAACGTGGCTCGTCTCGTTGATGAGAATTCAGTTTCGCACTTGGTGGCGCGGCGCGCGTTCCCGCGATGAAACATCTCGGCGACTTATTTCACCGACGTCCATTCACGATAATCTCGAATCACGAATCGTGAATCACCCTCACAACTTAACTCGTGACTTGGATCGTGAACTGTGCGTCACGGGTCAATCACGAATCATGACTACAGTCACGAGACCCGTATCGCTGGCGCCCGCTTTTCTGTATGGACATCTGACATAGTCATTCATCATCAAAGCTCTGTGTACAGCATGCATACATTACAGATAGATTGGACACGGCGAAACAATCGTGAACATCGAGCTCAGCGGCTAGTATTAACAGAAAATAAACGATATTCACGATTGGCATTCGTGATTGATCGACTCCCTACATCAACTCATCACGTCGTACAACAGTGGCAGTGTACATTTGTGAGGGGTGCGTCACAGAAGGCAGATACTTGAGTGGCCAGTCAGCTGTCTGTCCTTGCGCTTTGGTACCCCATCCGAAATCGTATCGGTTCATGACAGCAGCAATTATGCTCAGCGCCTCGTAGTTGGCCAGGGTCATACCAAGGCAGAGACGAGGCCCGCCATTGAAAACGTGGAACTTCCACTGACCGAAATTCTTGAGGCTACGAGTTTTGGTACCGTCTTCATTCGTTACCGTCTCGATGAAGCGCATTGGTTTGAATTCACAACAATCCGGGCCCCACACTTCTGGGTTGCGAGCGATGACCCAGTCAGACCACGAAAGCAATTCACCGGCGTAGATCTTGATCGGGGGAAGTCCAGCAGCTGTTGGACCTTGAGGCACAACAACATCGTCCTTGATGGCACGCTTGCCATTTTTGGGTACCGGTGGATGCAGACGAATCGCTTCATTGAAGCAAGCCTGAGTAAAGACGAGATCCTTAGTGGTGTCATAATCGAGTTTGCGAATGCTGCCATCTGTGTTGCCAAGGACGTTCCGAATCTCTGAACGGATCTCTTCCACGTATTGCGGATTCTTCATCAGCTCGTAGAACAGCCAGGATAGACCCTGCGCAGTGGTATCACGACCAGCAATGATGAAGTTGAGCACCACCGAGATAAGGTCGTCACGGTCTGTGGTGATATCCATGAACAGGTCGAGCAGATCCTTACCCTCCTTGCCATCCGAGGTCATCTTCTCCTTCTGAATGCCTGCTTCCCTCTCGCGTAGACGTTGTTCGATAATCTGCCCTGAAAAGCTGTTGATCTTCTTCACCATCCTGGCATTCTTGCGTCCCTCGGAGGAGAAACGCTCAATCAGCTGCCACATGGGCTTGCGGAAGCGCTTATCAATCACCATCTGCACAAAGTCAAAGGCATTGGAAAATTCGACCTCGCGTTCGAGGCAACTCGGATCGGCGCTGAGGCAGTCAATGTCGGAACCAAATGCCATCTTGCCAAACGACGACAGCGTGTAACGGAAAAAGAGGTCGGGAAGAAGCAGAGTAGCCGGATCACTGCTCGATTTGCCTTCCGTCAGTGCATCAAGGATGCCAACGACACTGTCCATCTCTCGCTGGACCACTGTCTGAACCCAGGTGCGAAACTGGTACACGGAAAAGATGTGGGACGCCATCTTGCGCTGCGTCTTCCATACATGGCCATCCGAATTGAATATGCCGTTCTGGCCGAGAAGATCGGAAAAGCGGGTCTTGACCGCTTGTCCCTTTTCGAAGTTTTCGAAGTTGGTCTTTTGCACATATTCAATGTACTCGGGACGATAGATGAAGTTCATCTGACCCGAGCCTGTGCCTGCGATAGAGGCAGAAAAGCCGACAGGATGCTTACGTGACTGTTCCAGGAACCAGTCGAGGATATTATCTGTATATTTCATGGCCTGAAGCGTATGGCCGATGAGGGGCCACGCTGGTGGAGAGTAGAGCTCTTTGCGCGGTGGCTTGGCGAAGATGGTTCGATTGTGGTACTTGATGGTGAGGAACAGTAGCGTGAGGACGAGCACAGGGAGAGCCAAGCCTGTTCGCTCAAGTACCGTGTTGATGACATGAACGAGATGTTGGACGTATGCATTATCTGAGCGGAGCTCAATATGCCTACCTGCCGAATTTGCGGCGCTGGAGGAAGGGAAGGCGGGCATATCGCGGCGAACACCTTGCTAGCGAGTGAATTCGATGCTGTGACGAGGTCAATAAAAAGATCAATCAAAGCGTGGTACTTTGGAGTCGCAGTACAAAAGATGACCCCGTGAAGGTGTTAGATGGTGTCAAATATGATGTTCGCTTTTGTTGTAACGGACAACGAAGCGTTAGAGTCGGATGGTGTGTGTGAAGGTGGCAAGCACACGGCGTGGGTATTTAACGAATGGCTTCCCTAGCCAAGAGAAAGGGAGAGAGAGAGAGAGTGGACTTCTAGCTGCTCTCTGGACAGCAACTTAGCCGTGGGCGATATTTGCTGTAGCACATGCTGAACCGCCACAGGAGTTGCCCGTTCGACAAGTAAGGTCACATGTGCTTGTTTGATGCAGCCGAGCGGGGCGAATCACACTGAAGCGGAATGTCAGAATGGCAGCTGTCTAGTCATGTCGGTGCGCGTCACAGAATACCCATAGTCACAATCACAGAGTGTGACGGGTGTGAGAATCACAAACGCGACAAACTGACCAACTCGTGACTCTGCCCTTGGCAGATTCTTTCAAGATTGCGTCTCCCTGACTGAGCACGGGCCGCAGCAATCACAGAATGGAATATGGAACATGTTGCGCTGCTGTGACAGAACCCTCGCTAAGTGCATAGAATTAGCCGATGGTCACCACCACCTGATAGAAAAACGTCAAGAAATGGATACGGAGAACACTTTCCCTAAGTTACCTCCTCACACGAGAAATTGATCGCATGAAACTTTTCTCTCGAGGGCACCACGCGCCACCTACCGATGCCTGCGACAATCCAGAACGAGCCAATGTCTTGGCAAGCGTAGCCATGGTCGATCAAACTCTCGACGTGATTGAGAGAGTGACTAAGAAGTTGAGCGATTTGATCGATAGCTGAATCATAGCTGAATCACTGCAGCTTGTACCCTTTGGCGGTACTATTCGTGATTATGTTCTCGTCGCACGTGTTAGTATATCAGCGTGTACTAGCACTCCTAGCACAGCTGAGAACATAAAATCCAGGAACGTTCCATGGCGTGGGAAAGCTTTCGAGATGCGAGTCACAGGAAGGAATCATGAATCATGAATCACGATCACGAATCAGAATGGATGCTGGCTACAGTTAACTTAGGTTCAAGATCACCTCAAGTTTACATGTACTAACGTTATAATAAGAAAGGGTTACCGCTTGCACCTGCAAATCTGGTTAGCTTCCCCCGCAAATTTGTCCTGAACAATTTCAATCACGAGACGTGGGTGTTCGCTGTCATGAATGACAGGCTGGAATCGTAGTTAGTGTCGAGCTTAATTGTTGTGTCCAGACCTCTCCTTACTCGGAATGGAATTACTGTATGATTTTCTCCTTTGCGTTTCTAAGCCTGTCTTGCTCACTGAGAAACCGGAGTTCGTATGTCGCTAACCCCACCCAGCCACCAGTTACAGATTGAGAGCACCGTGCCCCGCACACGTATGACGACCATGAGGTGGTAACAACGGCGTTAATGCCGCTAATTATTTTTGCACAACAAACACTTGCCTCCAGCGGTGGCCAGCTCGCTGGTCCGCGCCCCCAATTTGGCGCCGATTCTACGTAACTCGCTCTGCGCCGCGTATTGGTGGCTGACTGTGTGTGTGTAATCGTGAATAGCACTGTGCTGTTTTGTTGGCGACCTCCGTATCTTCAAGAGACAAGCTGCAGCGCCTTAATCACGATTAGAATGATGTTTACCGCTCAGCTCAACTGGCGTTCTCTTCGAGTCGCACGTGACCTGCAACGCGTATCGGCGTCATTGAAGCTTTGCGCCGCGGCAGCGACTCTGACAGCCAGCAAGAGCATGGTGTCACCCTGTGGTATACGAGGGCATTGTACTGTTCTTTCCAGGCTCGCGCTCAAACACACTCGATACTTTTGCAGCCGCATACAGCATCCATAAATACATTCAGGTCGGCGTCGCGAAGATGCCGCACCGATTGTGTTGCACGCCTGATCTTCCCAACAAGCTAGCTATAAGAAAAGAGCCCATATAAGCCCCCCACTGGGTCAAATCAGCTCCTTTTTGGGTCAATTGGGCATTTGCGCATCGAGAAGGATCAAGTCAGGTTACATTGAACTACCTTGTTCCTCTCCAATGCTGACTACTTCAGAGCGACTCGAATCGTTTCTTCAACTTTTCAATCCAGCTATCCGCCATTTGAATTGGGCCTTCGTATCCAGTAACAAGCCGGTAAGACTTGTTCTCCTCATAACTTTCCACATTGAGCTGGCCATCTGTAAACGCTACCGAGGCAATGATGTTCTCAGGCGTCGCGATCCTTCCTGGCATCAGCGGATGCCGAAGGTCAGTCAGATGTGCCCAGCCGCTTTCGCGCGTTGAAGCTTCAAATCTGAGCAAGTCATCGTTAGGCACTACTTCGTTTCGAAGCACTTCGTGCATGATCCTCCATCCAGACGGATTGATGCGTATCCTGTCCGGATTTGCGCGTACGAACTCGGCTGGCTCTGCATACTGTGATGATGATGTATTTGTTGGTAGGACGTAGGCAATGACAGCGTCGTTAGAAGCGGATGGCTTGGGAGAAAACGAGATTGCCCACCCATCGACAGTAGATGCAACTTGGTCTGGACCACGAGAGATGCTGATCGGCGTCGGGTGGTAATAGAGTCCAGTCTGAGGCTCTGGGTCTTTAATAGTGATGCGACTGGAGCCGCTCGAGCAAAGTGCAGTGGTGGTGAGGCTCCGAGCGTGACCCATCTGGCATCGCCTAGTTGCACTCACTTGAAGAGAGCGTCGAAAGCTTTGGCCGCATATTCTTGGTGGCATCACCCTCGAAACCGACATGGGCGGGCAGAACGTGTGAGCAGACCATATCCGTACGGAGCCAGAGACCAGAGAGGCGCATCTGTGAGGGAGCCTCGTGGCCATCCTTTTCTCGAGATCCTGGCAGGTGCTGAGCAAGATCGTGTTGAGCTTTGAACGGATTACACTAGTAAATATCAAGGTCGCAGAGAAAGGACCGACTCATACTCCAAGAAGAAGGTTGCTCTACCGCAGGTGGAGGCTTTTAAATCACTTTTCTTCCGTCATGTCTTTGTAATCATTTTCGATTTCCGATGAATGGCGATCGCAACACGCGACTCCAAGCTGCCGAGACCTTTTTTTGGACTGCTTCACACAGACGAGCATGCCGTGTTACCAGCCACGCCGTCTGCTACCTGCTCGAGACACGAGGTCAACTCGCGCCTGTATATCTACAAGCTAAATTTCGGACAACGTGGTCTCAGTCAAGAACTGTCACGGCGCTGTTTTAAACGTAAATCTTTTTGTGACTCTGACGTTTCATCCTCTCTTGATTGCATGATTGAAAGAGACTACAAAGCAAAGACACCAGCGAGGGCAGCGACGAAAGTGCAGGCGACCATGCCAGCAAAGTAGCCCGGCATAGGGCCCAATGCAGTCGCAGCCGCGTTGGAAGAGCCCGAGGGGGCGGCCCCGGTGGAGGCAGCACTTGCAGCCGATGCAGCAGCGTTAGAGATGCTGCTGAGAGCACCGCTAGCAGATCTGGTGATGGAGCCCAGGATAGAGCCCAGGTTCGAGTTGCTAGCCCCTCCATTAGCAAGGATCGATGAAGCGACTGAAAGGTAAGAGTAGGCGTCGCTCCTCTGAGAAGCGATGAATGAAGACTGGCCAGCAGGAAGTGAGAGCGACTCAAGTCCGCCAAACTGCGAGTTGATGAAGTTTGACAGTGACGAGAGTGCCGCTGAGTTGGTGTATTGCGAGAGGTTGTATGGATCAAAGCCTGAATATGGGCAACAAAGGTGAGTAGCGTGGATAAGAGTCAGTCACGGTTATGTTGCGGTGAGAGGGAAACAGCGGCGGCACCATCGTGACACTTACTCTGCCTCTTCTCGACGCGAGGAGCCGGCGTAGGCTGAACGCTGGCCTGTACGACTACGACAGAGGCGAGGATGACCAAAAGGAACGAGGCGAAAAACTTCATCGTGGATGTGCTGAGACTCAGAGCCGGACGAGGGAAACGGGCGTCGAGGTCTTTGTGAAGCTGGCGAAGCATATATATATCTATATCTATACTTGTGAACCAACGCAGGCGATCAAAGAGTCACCATCCACTTCCAAGGTTTTGCAGCTGCTGCGTACAACTTGCCTCGCCGCTTAGTGTCACTGACGCGGTAAGCATTCACGATTCAGCTATCCTCTTTAAGGGGGTGCTTGCATCCCTTTAGCACAGAGCTTGCACTTCGTCAGCCACTGACGCAAGGCGAAATGTTTGACCCGGGGGATCGCCTACAATGGCTTGGAGACTGCTTCCGCGTAGTTTTGTCGGTGCTGGTACGTTAGCAGGCATTTTGCAGCAGCTCCTTGCACAGAAATGCCACAGTGAACATTCTTGCGCAGACCTGCATGAAGTCGCCTTTAATGGGCCAGGGTAGACAATGTACGAGATGAAAATGAGGCTAACGCTGGTGAAAACGCTTGTCGTGTCTCGTACCTGATTTTTAGCAGGCAGTTCAGCAGAGGTGTTAGACGACGTCGAAGTGATATGTCACTTTCTACCTGACCTCAGACAGCTCTCAGCCTTTGTGCTTGTAGATACCGTAGTTGTGCCAAAAAGAAATAATTAACGCTCCGCCTCGCTTGTGCGTGTGCGCGGTGTGTAGATTCGACATGTCAAGCCGACACTTTCGCTCTCATAGCCTGGGCCAAAATGACGGAGAGACAGTCTCAAGTCGGGACTTAAAGCGGTATCATTGCGAGCAAAAGTATGAAGTTGACGGAGCAACCACCTATAACTACGAAGAGAAGGCTCGAAGCTCTTCTCCTGAACATCACCTACTTCTCTCTGCAAGATTTGTGCCGGATGAATGGTAGGTGAGACTCAACATCACGAATTGCGAGTAAATTTTTGCAGTCACGACTGCCTCACGACAACCACTCCAGGCTGAGCGCGCTGGTATACTTTAGAAATCGGCTATCCATCGCAGCTACTCATGATTTCAACATACGTAATCACCACTTATACAACCACCAAACCATGATTAACATCTGCGGCCATAGAACGTCGAAAGCACCGCATCCCGTCCGATCTGCGTAGTTTAAGCGGCGTGTCGCCTAGTCAGTACTGCGGTGGGGGACCACGTGGGAATCCTAGGTGCTGCAGTTCCTTTTTTACGATAGATTTTCAACACCTCGTGCGTATTGCGTCACACTGTGAACATATGCCGTCGCAACGCTGTGTTGGGATTGCGACTTGAATTCGGCTCAACTCTTTACAGGAATGCTTCTTCGCGTCAGGTAATCGATCCAATCAGCCGTCGCTAACGCTGTTCATATGACGAACCAATTCTATGGCTTGAGGTTGTTCAGAGCAGCAACCAGCACGCGAGGTTCATGTGATCATGATAGAATTCCTTCGTTGGATCTAAACTACAATGGAACCTAGCGAGAAGCAAAGTCTACTGATCCTTTACATCCGGTTTGTACGACCTCCGCTAGCGACGTTGAGAATTTGTTTGGCCGCTTGGAACAATACTAGAGCTTGAGGTAGCCCTTGTTGATGAGATACTCGGTGATGATTCGAACCGCATCCTCGATGGAGGTCTTGTCGGCGTCGATGTGGATCTCTGGTTGTTCGGGCTTCTCGTATGGCGCCGAGATGCCGGTGAACTCTTTGATCTCCCCAGCCTTGGCCTTCTTGTAGAGACCCTTGGGATCCCTGCTTTCGCAGGTTTCGATGCTAGCATCAACAAATACCTCAACGAAGGGCAGCTTTGGAACGTGAGCTTCGTGAAGCTTCCTTGCAATCTCACGGTCGGCCTTGTAGGGCGAGATGAATGACGTGATGGTGATGGTAGTCGACGAGGCAAAGAGCAACGAGACTTCAGAGATACGTCGGATGTTCTCCTCGCGGTCCTGGGGAGAGAAGCCAAGGTCCTTGTTCAGACCAAAGCGGATGTTGTCACCATCCAGACGGTAAGCAGACTTCTTGAGCGAGAGGAGGTGCTGCTCGAGGGCAGTTGCAATGGTCGACTTGCCCGAAGCCGAGAGACCAGTGAGCCAGATCGTGAGTCCCTGCTGGGAGAGCAGTTCGGCTCGCTCATCGTACGAAACGTGACCAGGGTGGAAGGTGATGTTGGTAGCCATGCTGATGTATGTTATAAATGTCTATGCTAGATGTGAGGGTTAGGTGAAACGGGGTCAGGAGGATGTTTGATGTTGTGGATCCGTGAACCTTGCAAAGCTTGTCCAATCGTGAATTGCAAAGATCGTGTGAGAAAACGGAATTTCGCCGACTTTCTTCTCAAAATCTCGATTTGCCGAGCAGTGTCTGTGCGACAGTCTGGCTTAAACTGCAGCTTCGTGCATAAGTTGGCGGTGCATCACGCCATCGACTGACGTTCGTGACGGTGTTCTGAAATTTTACGTGACCCAACGGCATTTGACTAAGATCAATTTACACGGCCGAGAGTGACAATCAGATGAAAAGTTGGTTAGGGAATGGCGCCATGACGCGGGACAGGCTAGCTCGCGAGAATCTAAAAGACGATAGCGACTGTACGCAAGAAAGGCTGGCAGAGCCGTGGGGTGAAGGAGAGGTGCAAATGCAGGCAGCGAAAAAACGATGATGGGCAAGGAACGAAGGACAAAGTATGCGGTGAATTGAATGTACCAGAGTCACGTGTTGCAGTCTTGTGTCGTCTATCGAAATCTGACAGTGCGGCTTTTATTTATAGTGGTAACACCCTCCGTAAATCCGCTAGATTCCGCCGGCGTTACTCCACACGTTGTTCTTGATCCTGACTCTCATAGTAAGGACCTTGGATATAACCATAACTCTGACCGCGACCCCAACCTAGTTGACTGAGTTCTATATCCTTGCTTCCACTTTCCTCTACATCACACTGAGGCCTAGCCCTATCTTTCTTTGCTAGTCAATTATCATGTTACGACTCG
Source organism: Mycosarcoma maydis (assembly GCF_000328475.2). Classification (NCBI taxonomy): domain Eukaryota; kingdom Fungi; phylum Basidiomycota; class Ustilaginomycetes; order Ustilaginales; genus Mycosarcoma; species Mycosarcoma maydis. The sequence goes on from NC_026480.1 coordinate 884,067, forward strand.
CTCAACCACAACGCTTCCTGCATGCTTCATCGAGGAGCCTCAAGGTCATAGTCCCATCTGTGCAATCGCGCAGCTTTTCGTGGAGTCGTACAAGATGCTCAAGTCTAGACGACTGGACGCGCACCATCCAGGCACAGGCGACCACGATGCATGATACAGCTGACTTGAACAAAGCGCGTCAGGTACTGCTCGTTCTGCCAAAACTCTCCGGACCATCGTCCAAAGTGGCTTGTTCACGAAGCCTGATAGACAAACACAACGGTGAAGATGTCATTGCACTTCAAAGAGGCTCAAATATGCCCCTTGGATCAGAATTGGTACTGTTCAACCCACTGCTCAGCGAAAGTACGCTCGGCGCAGATGGTACCGAGAGAAGCTTCGGACCACCAGGAGGACTGGATCAGCGCATGTGGGCCGGTGGCTCGTTTGAATTCGAGCAGGGAAAGCAGCTCAAAGTGGGACAAGATGTACAATGCAATGTGACAGTCGAGAGTGTTCTTCTCAAGCAAGGCGCCAAGACCGGAACGATGGTCCTGGTCACACGGAAGCTGGTATACGAGGGCGCAGAGGGAATCGTATCGACAGAAAGAAGGACTCATATTTACAGGAAGCAGAGGCCAGCTGATCAGCGCAAATATGTCCCACCACCTGCGGACAAGAGGCCAAAGGCCACAGAAGGTGAGTCTGCAAAGTCACATGTCGCGGATAATCCGGAATTTGACTCGCTGACTATCAACATTACTCGGTTCACTCGTTACAGTGGAAGAAAAGCCATCTGATTTTGGCTTCGATTATCATGCTACTCGAGCAGCCCTGTTCCGCTACTCGGCGGCGACTTTCAACGCGCATCGCATCCATCTGGACCCGGAATACTGCCGCAATGAAGAAGGTCACCCAGGTCCGTATGAGTCCTTGAACGTTTATTCACCATGCTTCCTCTCACTGACAAACTTGGATTGCTCCTACTTACAGACTGTCTCGTTCACGGCCCGCTGACAGCAACATTACTGCTAAACCTGATAGCCACAGCAGCACGTGAAGCGTCGGGACAGGTGAAAAGTTTCGAGTATCGTGCCACGTCACCTCTGACCGTCGAGCAAATAGTGCGACTTCGTGGTGGGTGGCAGGATCATGACAGAAAGCAAGCATCGTTGTGGGCTCTCAATGAAGCCGGCACTGTGTGCATGACAGCCAAAGCCACCTTGTTCTAAAGAATCAGACGTAATGCCAGACAGTCAGTCGCTATTCTACATTGTGACTTACAATATGAGAAGGCTGTAGAACGGAAGCAGAGACGTAGTAGTGAAGGAGGCTTTAAATTTTGGCCTCATCCTTGTCAAAGTTGATCGAGACGCTGTTAACACAGTGACGCTCATTAGTGGGAGTATTGAAGCCTTCTCCTTTAAAGACGTGGCCCAAGTGACCGCCGCAGTTCTTGCAAGTGATCTCAATACGCTCCATGCCCCAACTCCTGTCTGAGTGTCGGTCAATTGCGCCTGGGATAGCGTCAAAGAAGGCGGGCCATCCGCAGCCCGAGTCGAACTTGGTCGTCGCCTTGTAAAGCGGCGAGTCGCAGCCAGCACACGTGTAGACGCCATCCTTGGGGTAGTGCTTGTTGTACTTTCCCGTGCCCGCCATTTCGGTACCCTTTTCACGCAAGATGCGGAACTGCTCCGGGTTGAGCTTGGTACGCCATTCTGAGTCGGACATACCCTTGGGGAAAGACTCGGGAGCTGACCGTGAAGAGGCAGTGGAGCCCATTTTGAATGCCGTCGCTGGGGAGGAGGAAAACAGACGGAGGTGGGATTTGAAGGGCGCTGCGGCTGAAGAACTGGCCCTGGTCGCACTGATTGTATGCAAATGGCCAGACGAGATGGCAGCGATACAAGCAACGATAGCACCGGTACCGAGGAGTGTCCTTCGGCTCAGTGTGAGCGTGTTGATAAGTGGTATGGATCGATGGCTAGAGCGAGTTAAAGCCATCAGCTGGGAGTCTAGTGAGATAGGAGCGTTCCAGTTGATGGACTACGAAAGACAAGTAAAGGTGTCGTGTGCGCACGAACTCACACTCATGACTGATACAGTATGTGTGACCTTCGCATCCACCACTGTCCGTCAAAAAAATCTGTAAGCAGCTGAAGAGTGCACGGGGAATCAAGCAATTTTGGCACCTGTCAGCTCAGTCGTAAGTGCAAACGCCATCGTCCAAACTCAATTTAGTTCTCAGAGGCAAAGCCTCCACAAACAGAGACAGCCGGATAGATGATGCAGTATTACGTGAAAAAGATACAGTAAAGATACATATTTGCACGATAATCGTGAATAATCATTCACGATTTACTCGTGACTGTTCGTTTCTACACATGCTCTTACAAACCCGGACAAAAGTCTTGAATCACGAATCGTAAAGAGATCAAATTCACGATACGCGTAATACGCGTAAAGTGTGAGTCACGTCAACATTTTACAGCCTTGCTAAGCTCTCGTGACTTTACCAAAGTGGCGAAGTCCCTGAAATGCACACTGACACCTCTTTGTGCTTCTTGTTCCCTCTTGTCAACTCAGACAGATCCAGTTGGCCCCTGCCTGTGTGCAGCCAACTGATATCGTCATCGCAGGGCAGCAACACGAATCACGGCAGCCTCGATGTTCTCGCCCCCTTCTTCGCCCTCAGTGCTGGCAAGCACTTCGCGGCACAATATCATCCAGCCGCGACCTCCCAGCCAGCTTCATCAGCAAAAGTCGCTTCGACTCTTTCTTGGTCACCAGTCGGATGAAGAAGAAGCTGCGTCAGACTGCGATCTTGACATTTGCTGCTACCCACAGTACGGTGATGACGACAGCGACATCGACGACACTTTTCTGGGCAACGCAAGTGGATCCGCATCGAATCAAAGACTTCAGCCAGGACGGTTGACGATACATCGAAAAAGCATTGATGCATCGATCAGCCCAAATAGCCCAACAATGATCAAAGCACCACACTGTGTTTCTGGTGGGCACCGTGCAGGTCTCTTCCGGCTTTCCTCCCCATCAAGGCGGCCTTTGAAGAGGTCAAGCACAGCAACCAGCCCGAAGAAATCCACTATCTTGGCAGCTGCCAAGAACAACTCTGCAGCGATACCAACAACACCGACAAAGCGTCAGAAGGGCTTCCTTGTTCGAGGTAATGTCACTCCATCTCGAGCTTTCAGTATCTTCAAGGCAGCAAAGCAGCGCAATAAGCAGCGTCAGCAGCATGGGCTCATGACGCCACCAAGCTCGTCTCCGTTGCGCCCCATTATCCTCGATAGCTTCGACGACAGTGATAGCGACGACGCCTCATCTAGTCCTTCGCGCCTCCGTCAAAGACGCAGCAACGTTGCTGCTTTACCTCAAACCTCTGCTCGCTCTCTTCAGGGAGTACATGCCCACATACAGAGGATTCAGAACCGTTCAGCACATTCTTTGCCCGCAACAAAGATCAAGGAGTCTGCATTCGGTGAAGTGAATGGTGTGTTGTCTCCTTTGCCACAATCATTGCATAGCATGCGCACTAGACAGCCCGTTTTTACTGACAACGGCCTACTCGCAGCATCACGCCCCTTTTCGGCAACGCGTACTCCTACCATCGACACGACTGCTTTTCTCGAGACCTTCGTATCGCCCTCTTCTTGCATCTTTCAAATCCCCCGCAGCACTGATGACGAAATCTTGTCACATCCCATCTGTGCCGCCTACAGCTACTCTTCCAGATCTGTCAACCCAACAGCCCAATGGTTAGCGGTAGGTGATGACGAAGGTCGTATCACACTCCTCGACACGCTTCCATGGCAAGATGCATCAGCCGAGTCGTTCACCACCAAACCGCAATGGCAAGCCTCATCATCCTCGGCAATTTTCGAGCTGGTATGGCGATTTGATGATCGAAGCATTCTTTCTGGTGCGAGCGACTTTTCGATTCGAAGCTGGGATACCGAGTACCTAAAATGCACAGGCAGGTTTCAAGGACACAGAGGCAGTCCGAGGACAATCGTGTATGATCCAACTACGAACGGGGACGGTGGATGTGGTATGGTCTTCGCAAGTGCCGGACGAGACGGGACGATTCGCATCTGGGATGCAAGGACCAGCTCACGCTCACAGATGATCGAGGCTGACGATGAGGATGGTGACATTGGCATCACGCCTGTGCTCACCATCGACGCTGCACACAACACTGTAGCTTCTATTGCAGCGGCTGCCGGGAGCAAAGGTCGCAAACAAAGGCTCAAAGCTACCGTTGCGGTTGGTAGAGGCAGGAAGCGCCTACCAACGTATACATTGCCAGCCGGCATCACCGCGCTCGCCTACCTTGCCGATGGCCAAGGTCATAAGCTACTCAGCGGAGGCTCGGCCAATGGCATCATCAAGTGTTGGGATCTTCGCCATGTGCGCCAGTCTCAACCTTCTACACCCGTTTCAGAAGTCGATACGCACAAATCTGCCGAGCCGCCTATCTCTTCTGCATGGGACACACCCGACGTGTCTCTCCTTGCGCCCGTCAGCAGCTTCGCCCGAGCCCATGGCGTCTCGCAGATCATTTCATCCTCGACCAACCTGTACGCATCCTGCACCGGTGGCAATATATACTCACTTCCACTGTCCACCTTTCTCGACTCTTGCCTCATTCGGAGCGAAGTGCAAACGCTCTATGATCCCGTCCAGTGTCAAAACACGCTGTTCTCCCGTATGGCGCTGTTCGACGACAGATTCCTCGCTGTTGGGTGCAACACCGGAAATGTGGCGCTGTGGGACGTCACAACTCCGAGATTGCCGAATGAAGATGCAGCCATGGGGAGAGATGTCGAGGAGGAAAGAAGAGCGGCGCGGCACCTGGACGTCGGATTTGCGGTCAGGTCACAGCAGCGCGGCATGGCTGCGTTGACAGAAGGACACTCCAAGAACACAGAAGTCAATGCGGTGGCTTGGGCCAACGGCCCCAATGGGCCTACGTTGAGCTCCGTGGGCGATGATACCAAGATTCGTACCTGGTTCGCTGACCGCATGGCTCGCCAAAGCATAGTTCAAGCCGCTGACGAGTAGTACCCATCAAATCAAAAGCAAAGCCGCATCATCAAAATCACCGTCTTATAACCCGACTCAAGCATCCTCTCAGCAGCATGCACCATAACATCTCAATCACAGCATTCTTCTCAGCATTCTGCTTTCGGCTCTTCGTCTGCCGAATGTGCTCTGTGTTCGTGTCTATATATTTTGCTCTCAAGATACCTCCGAATCCCAGATGTGCAAAGTGGCGTCGTAAAACGAGCAGCTATAAACTTTCCTCGCCACTTCTCCCTCGTTGTTGCCCTCGCCGCGATCCCAGTCGCAACCATATGCCAAGCTGTCATGGTCATCGAATCTTGTCACTGTATCAAATTCTCTGCCTCTCAACATCACTCCACCAGCGTCACTTTCCTCCAGCTCAGCCAACTTGAGCACTTTGAATCCATCATGCATGCAGCCGCACAACAACGTCTGCGCATCCTCCGGATGCCATTTGACGCGCCAGACTCCACCGCCCACGTTTGTCTCGCTGAGTGGGCGAGCTGGCATACGTGCGTCAAACAGTCGCAGGTAGGAATCGTAACTTCCGACTGCCCAGAGATGCTGTCGCAGGTGATGCGATTGAAGCGATGTTACACCGCCGCTAAAAGGTTTAGTGCAGGTGAAAGATGGTCTGGGAATTCTGCAAGGAGAGGCGGAGCGAAGATCCCAGCATTTCAGAGTGAGGTCGTCTCCGCCAGACCAGACGCTGGTGGGGTTGAAGCAATCAAAGCCGGCGATCCAGGCTTCAAAGTCGTGTGCTGCCCAGGTGGTGAGTCCGCGAGGTTTTCTCGTGAAGGAAGAGTTGAGCCGCGAGTGTGTGTGCTGAAGTGACGCAAGCCGCTCATCTTCGCTCGTCCTGTCCCAGTCGTTGTCCTCGTCTGCATTTTCATCGCTTGTGTTTTTATGTACCGACGTACTTGCAAGATCCGAAGTGATGTCTTCGACATCAACAGTCATGCTGGAAAGTGCAGTTTCCAAACTGGGCAGATAAGCAAGTGAACCGTCACTCTGAGATACAATGACCGACGTGTCTGCAGTCAAGTTTGCTAAATCGTATCCTCCGGCATGTCCCCCTGCCCGGTCTGAAAAGTCTAGACTCAGACAGAGTGCATTTCGATTGTTGAACTGTAGCTCGCCTAGTATCGACAGCTTTGACAGTGAGGTTCGGCCCGAGCTACTATTTTGCAGACGATGTAGTGTAAGCTGGCCCTTTGCATTCGCCACGCCGAGGATTCGCCTTGCATCTGGACCATCCCCCGTTTTCGTGAGCGACCACTTCATGTCCAGGATAGCTGGCGTCTCGATCGTGTCGACCTTCTCGCACTGCACCTTGCCTTCGATCGACGAGGCATAGTACATGCTCAGTGTTCCACGCCTTGTGTACGCAGGACTGATCGATGTGGCTTCTCGAGTGGTCGTGTTCTCTTCATCTTCGCCACTGTCATCGTGATTTGTCGAGGGCTCGGCGGAAGAAGATGAGCTCGAAGATTGGGCTTGCACCTGTTCATGTTTGTCCACTTGATACGTAGCTAGGGCGAACAGGCCTTGAAAGTATGGTACGGATTCGACAGAGTCCGCACAAAGGTCTGTTGAGGCTGTGTAAAGCGATGAAGCATTCGCCATTCTGATGCAACCGGATTCGCGGTGACGAATGGCGAGAAGAAAGGTGGAGAAACACATCTTCGAGACAAGAAGTTGGAGAATGCCGTGAATTTAGCCGACCAACTAAAAAAAACAAAAACAAAAAACAAAAAAAAAGTCTCGGCTACTCGAACGCCTTTGGAATGACATCTCAAAATTGGGGCTGTGAAAAGCTGTTTCCAGCTCATTGTCCATCTTTCAGGCCATGAGAGTTTCTATACAGTACCTACTTACACCATCGAGGGATCACTACACCGACATATTCTTTAAGCAAGACGACTTCGTAACAAATGAGCATTGCAAGTTTGACATCACAATCTACTCATGACTAGCCCAATTTCTTTACTAATGCCGCTTCGGATCCATCCTTCAACAAAAGCCTGTCCTGTGAAGAGGAGCACCGACAGTGTCCAAGCAACTGAAATGTACTGATCGTACCACATGGTATAGTATTCTCCAGTCGAGCTTTTTTGTTTCCTGTACCTTTCAACATATCTAGACACGGCACCTTCCACCACAACTGCAACACCGTTGAGGAAGAAGAAGCTAAACTCGCCTGCGCCTGAGATGGGCGGTACAAATTGCAACGGGCTGAACTTAAAGACACCTGATTCGACGAACGAAGGCTTGTGTAGTTCGCTGCCAAATCCGTTCGCATGATCTCTCGCGAGCCAAATGTTGGTGACGGGCACGGCGATTCTCCCGCCCAATGCAGCGCGCTCAGATACGGCATGGATGATGCCAGAGGCAGTGAATGCGCCGAGCACTTTGGCCCAGTCTGCTCTTCCACGTTCCAGGGAGCGTACGGGGTCTGGATGGTACGATGGCCAGATCTCTCTTCTTGACTGCTTGCGTTTGGGATTGTCTAGCTTTCCTTCCGAGAAATCTTGCAGCAGGTAGGCGATGTAGGTGAACGGAAGAATGCCATAGATGCCAAAAGGTCGACCAAACAGTCGGTGCCAGGCGTAGCTCCAGAAACGTCGTACTGTAGTCGCCTTTGTGAAACCGGCAGGATTGAGAAGTGGGAAAAAATCTATGTTTCGCAAACTTAGTTGCTCATGTTGCTGCATCCGTGATTGGGAGACTGCAGCTGCCTCTTCTTCGTTGTCGGTCTCTGTTTCTGACTCAGCACTAACTGGCTGGGTGCTTCGAAGCTTTGTGATGCGAATACCTGATCTCCCTTTCATCTTGTCGCCGAGCATGGACTGAAGGTGCGACGCCGGGCCCGGAGCATCATGTAGAATGGGCAGGACTACTGCACTCGTCAGCGTATAGCCGAAATCAAAGAGCGTATATAAAGAAATACCGGTAGCTGCGACAAACATGATCCTTCTCGCTGGATCCAGGTCCAAGATCGAAGGGTCAAAGGTCGACGTCTGAATGGGATGCATGTGGTGGAGCATCCAAGTACATCCGACGAGGACAGGCAAGAGCTTGAAGAACGCTCTTCTAAGCTGGGCTGAACTGGGAGGCTGCCAAGGATGCGGGTCGTGACGTACATCTGCAGAAGCAAAGTCCCATCCAATACCCCGCATACTAATCATGAGGTCAAGCGCCCACCACGCACGTTCAAACGAGATAAGTCTTTTCGGAAGAGGCTCTGTCTTCCATTCCTCATTTTTTGCCGCAGTGTAAGGTTGGATGATGTTGGAATGTCGACCTTGGCTCTTGGCGGCTGTTGCGATGAAGATGCGACGGGGAATGCGTGGGTAGGAGAGGAAGAAGATGTCGAGCACACGTGATGCTCCGTAGAAGCCGACTAGACCCAGTTGATAGGTCAGCACTGCGCTTCCTGGGTAGAAGTACTTGAATGGAAGCGATGCGAATGTGTAGACAGATATGGCAGCCAGCATGGTCCTGACGACCGAAGCAGCTCGTCGAACTGAGCACGAAAATGTCTTTGAAGGGAGAGGAGGTAACAGAAACAGTGCGACATAGTAGGTCAAAGGTGGAACCGCTGCAGCCAAGACATGCAAAGGTCGGGCACTTGGGCTAGGCACGAAGAGGTGTGCAGCTTCTTCCGGATAAGATGACATCTGGCCAGTTACTGCTGAAGGCCAACTGAGTAGGCGTCGAATAACGTCTGGCACAAAGCAATCTATCATGGTAAGAAAGCCCCGGCTATTAGAGCCTAGCGTATATATGGAAAGCTGGCGAGTGCTTGAAGAGATGAGCTAGGGCGATCGACCGGTCAGGGTGGTAAAATCGTGAATTAGCTCAAGAAGGCTTACATTGGGCCATTTGCTCAGCAAAATCTTCTGTTCGTTAAGAAGGGAGTCGAGAAGAGCAACAACTCTTTTCGTCATGTCACTTCTGAATAGAGAACTTGTCAAAGGAACAGACAGCGAGAGAATCAAGAATGGCAGCTCAAACGCTTGTCATGTGTTACGTATTCGTGATTGTGGCCGCAAGTAAGTTAGTAGAAAGCTTAGGAAAGGGTCGTTGTCAAGAGGCGTTGTGGAGGTTACAGCCACGAGCCTATGGTCACGAGCATCGCGTACAACGCTTCAACTTTGTGGCTTAGGGCGCCGCTAACTCAAAGATTGCGTGGCTGACAAGATCTGATCGCACACAAAACATTCGAGATTGGGGACGAGGCTTGTAAGCATTGTGAAGTCGGATAAAAAGCTTTAGACCCCCCAAGAGCTGTCATAACGAGCCAGGATCTGATCGCCTAAGCGACATTTCATGACGTCCTTCGCTTGTTGAGCTTGAGTCAGCTGGTTGCAATATTCGACAGGATGATCGCCGATTCCACTTGATTTGCGATATTGAATAGCCCGATCCTCTCTATCAATTTTGACACGGGACAGGGTCTGAAATTTTGTCCGACCGAACATGGAAATTTTGCGTGTTTCGTGTTTTGCCGGGAAAGTTCACCTTTTTTTCTTCTCACTTGGCAGTAACAGACAAAGCCCGCCGACTGGGCATGCTTCACTTCCTTCTTTCTTAGACACATCCCGCAAAAGTATCTGTCTAATTACATACAATGACGACTAGCGCGACAGAAAAAGCGCTTGAGGATCGCGCCAAGTCGCTGCACAAGAAGGAGAAGAAGGCTTCTGCCAAGGCCGCAGCTGCCGCCGGGGCCTCCGCTTCAACAAGCCTCGAGGGGTCTCCTTCGCCAGCTTCCCCCGCAAAGAAGGACAAGAAAGACAAGAAGGATAAGAAGGACAAGAAGCGTTCCGCAGATGACGCTGACGCTGATGACGACGAGAAGGCAGCCAAAAAGCGCAGAAAGGAGGAGAAGAAGGCTAAAAAGGCTGCGGCCAAGTCGGGTGCCGCTACTTCACTAGAATCTACTCCTGCAGCTTCACCAGCTCCGGCAGCGTCTTCATCCGCTTCAGCCGCATCATTCACACCAACCAACCCTGCCGCGGCTCGCGCCTTCGTCGAGTCGCACAACATCACCATCGAGGCGCCCGAAGAGTCTAACGAGCGTCCGCCGCTGCCTATGGTTGACTTCCGCGAACTCGACGGCAAGGTCGATGCAGCCGTTAAGAAGACTCTCGATTCACAAGGCTTCTCTACTCCCACACCCATTCAGGCTTGCTGCTGGCCAGTCCTATTGCAGAACAAGGATGTAGTGGGCATCGCCGAGACGGGTTCGGGCAAGACGTTTGCTTTCGGTTTGCCAGCATTGCAACACTTGGTTACGAAGCACAAAGTTCTGGACAGTGGAAAGAAGAAGGCCAAAGGTGCGCAGGTCAACGTTCTCGTTATCGCTCCCACACGAGAGCTGGCCATTCAGACAGAGGAGAATATGGCCAAACTGGGCAAGTCGATGGGGATTGGCATGATCTGCTTGTACGGTGGTGTTTCAAAGCAGGAGCAAGTTCGCCTGCTCAATCAATCCCCTCCGGTTCGCATCGTGGTTGGCACTCCCGGTCGTGTCTTGGACATGGCAAGAGACGGCTCGCTGGACCTGTCTGGCGTTACATACTTGGTCTTGGACGAGGCTGACCGCATGCTAGATAAGGGTTTCGAGCCCGACATTCGTGCCATCATCGGCATGTGCAAATCACGCGAGGAAGGCCGTCACACTTCCATGTTCTCCGCCACATGGCCACCTGCCGTCCGCGGTCTCGCCGAGTCGTTCATGAACGGTCCTGTCCGCGTCACAGTGGGATCTGACGAGCTTTCTGCCAACCGTCGCGTCGAGCAGACTGTCGAAGTTCTTGCTGATGGCTACGCCAAAGAACGAAGACTTAACGATTTCCTGCGTTCCGTCAATGCTCAACGATCCAAGGACAAGATCCTCATTTTCGCCCTGTACAAGAAGGAAGCGCAACGTATCGAACAAACGCTGCGTCGTGGCGGATTCAAGGTTTCTGGTATCCACGGTGATTTAGGACAGAACGAGCGTATCGCCTCGCTCGAACGGTTCAAGTCGGCTGAAACGCCTCTTCTGGTCGCTACCGATGTTGCTGCACGAGGCCTTGACATTCCCAACGTGGAGCACGTCGTCAACTACACCTTCCCACTTACCATTGAAGACTACGTTCACCGTATCGGTCGAACTGGACGAGGTGGAAAGACTGGAAAGAGTCTCACTTTCTTCACCGAGATGGACAAGGCACACGCTGGTGAGCTCATCAGGGTGCTCAAAGATGCCGATCAAAAAGTGCCAGATGCACTGACCAAGTTTCCTACCACCATCAAGAAGAAGACACACTCGAGTTACGGTGACCACTTCAAGGAGCTTGTACCAGGCAAGGCCAAGAAGATCACTTTTGACGACGATTAGGGGTTCCACTTACTGTGTTTGGACACGGCGGCGAGGTCAAGCTTTGCAGAACAGTTTGCAACGCAAGAAGGCACGCATGTACTGATGTTGGTCATCAAATGTTAATGTTGTTGTTCTTATACGAGAGATACGCGCGAAGCTGAGAAAGATGGCCACATAGAGTGAGTGTGCGATTAGAGATGGGGGAGGGAGTCCAGGTTCTTGACCAAGAGGTTGTGATGTAATTTTTTTCATGCTGAGGTCTACGGAATATTTAGTGCCGCCGTGCTCTACGCTGCTCCATTCGTGATTGTTGGTGTAAAGTGCACTCTATCATCCGCTTCAAAAGCGGGTTGCATAGTGGAAAGACAGGTAAGGCTTTCACTGCAAGCAGATGGCCTTCACGACGATCTGCAAAAGCTACTAAGGCACACTCAGCTTGCTTGGTACAATTTGCTCAGTTGCTGTGCGGCCGATTGGAATCAACTTGTCCAATGTTCCCTTGTTGCCACGCCAGCCAGCCGCTTTCATGACTAGCCTTGTTTGGATCAAAGCGATTGTCTGACATCCAACATTTCCAGTCTCCAAGCTTACCTAGGACTCAAACTGCCCCGTTCGCCGCGCTGTAGAGCTTTTAGGAAGTGCTGTAGCAATGCGCAAAAACGCTAAGTAAGCAACAAAGTCGACGACGTCGTGTGGAGGTTCGGACGGCAGATTTGTGATCGTGAATTGATGCAGAATTCGTGATTCACGATTTGTGATATGACGCGCTTGGCGAAAGACGACAGGACCCTGAGTCGGAGGCGTTTTCGTCTTTCTGCTTTTTGACAGCTCCGTTGACGCAACGGCGATGCTGGCTTAGCGTAAGACAGATTCATGGAGCTTGAGCAGTATGCGATCAGCTTGTGACATGAAGCTTCCTGAGCCTAGGTCCCGAATGAACCACCCTGTTCGATGTTGTGGAGCGCCTTCCAGTATACTACCAACATCGTCCTGCAGCTCAGACCAACACCTCGGCTGAATAGATCGATTGAACACGGTCAAGCCAAACTACAGCCTACTTGTTTGGGAACTAATCAGCTCGTCTGACGATCATGGCACCCAACGTTGCCATCATTCAAGGAACCGGTAGTGGTGGGTTTCAACGTTGATGCTCAATAGCAGCTTTCTCTATGTAGTATCAATGTCTAAATCAAGTATTGAATTTTTTGTTGCTGTCAACGACTAGGTATCGGTGCCCAAATTGCGAAACAGTACCTCTCCCGGACCGGGCTCCAAGTTGTTGCACTCTCTCGCGATGCATCCCGAGCCAAGAATGCCATACTCTCCGGCGACAACTTAGACGAGTCTCGCCTGCACCCAATCTCGCTTGACATCAAGTCGGAAGAATCATACCACGCTGCTGCCCAAGAGATCGCTTCTCGCTTCGGCGATTCCTGCCTGAAGACGCTGTGGAACATTAACGGTATTCTGCACGCTGAAAAGAACCTTTCACAAATCTCGCTCAAGCACTTGGAAGAGACCTTTGCCGTCAACACCTTTTCGCACTTGCTCGGTTTCAAGTACTTTGTTCCCCTTATCCCTCGCGGGGCGGAGGCGAAGAAGATTCAAGAGGGAAAAGTGGAGAACCTCGCCGAAGGTGTCCTTCCTGGTGACCTCAGCGTCATCGCCAGCATTAGTGCTAAAGTGGGCAGTATTGGCGACAACCAAAAGGGCGGGTGGTACAGCTACAGGGCAAGCAAGGCCGCGTTGAATCAGCTGATCAAGACGCTCAGCAAAGAGCTGGAGCTGCGATCGGTGCCCGCGATTTCGGTCGGTCTGCACCCAGGAACGGTCAGAAGCTACCTGAGCAAGGACTTCACTGGCGGAGAGGGAAGTGACAAGCCGCTAGACAGGAGCAAAGGTCAGTTTGAAGCCAGCGAGGCGGCGAAAAATTTGGTCGATGTGGTGAGCGGTCTAAACAAGGGCGACAATGGTACGTTCAGAGATTACAAAAATCAATCCATCCCCTGGTAGGTTGGTAGAACACGCTCAGCACGCAGCTGTTTCTGGAGTGTAAGAAACGGCCAACTTTAACCCTGTGATACGTCGGAAGAAGCTCAACAGTCATTTCGGTGACTTTGGATTGTGTTCGTGATACTGTATGTTGTCAAGAAGCACTGTGATGCTGACGTGTGAAGACGCCGGCTGAGGGCCCAATAAGCCCACTCATGCAGCGGCAACGATCAGTGATAAAGGCGAGTCCAGCGGCAACATTGTCCCACATTCATGATTGGCTGAGCAACCTGTTTTGAATAGGAGTGCTTGATATGAAAGGGTAGTCGCCAGTTCATCTGAGGCAGCATCCTGTTTGCAGCTTGTACTTTCAGCTACCGTTAAACCTTAAGAAGTCGGTTTGTTCGCGTTTGGGTCCACGATTGCGCCTTACAGATTGCCACAACCTTCTCCACACATGAACAGCATGAACTGGTCTCTTCGAATCTCGCTCCTCACATTGGCGTGTCTTGACTTCAACAATGCTGTCCTAGCAAGTCAGCATCGAATGGTCAGGATGCACAGTCGTCAAAATTCTCCTCCTTCCAGCACGCAACCTCAGACAATTGCAGACAAAATTGATCCAGGTATGCAGCTGACAGAGGACTCGGATGCGGACGAGTCTTTGAACTTCGACGAATCCATGCGGCTCATGATGCGTCGCAAAGCTGAATCGGTCATAGCATCGCACGTCGGTACTTCCTTTTCCCCCGATGAGGTCGAGAGCATTCTCAGCGGCAATGCCCCATCGCTGCATCCTGGTTCATTGAAGAATGTTAGTTGGACTCTGGACATGTTTGAGATGGGAAGCACGTTGCCAACCTCATCTTCGACGTCTTCCATGAGCTCCTCGATCGTAAAACTCACGGTAACGTCGGACGGCGTATCTGCAGAGAAAAATGCTGCCAACCAGGCCGACACTACCACCGGCGTAGTCAACGTCGATCAACTCCTCCATTCCTTCTTTCACGCCGATGCAGTCAAAAGCATTTTTGATAAAGTGCAGTCTGAAACCGACCAAGTCCTAGACAAGCAGGCCAAAAAGCAGCTGATCAAAAACACCGCTCCAACTCTGCACAAGACGATCGAGAAGGTTGCCAGTCACCGTGGATGGGGTATTCAAGACTCGAGATTTGCCCAGATGCACCTTGAGGGAGACCAAGAAGGACAGTCGCAGCAAACAGCCCAGACAGACGGAGTGGACCAGCCAGCACTAGAGGCATTCAAGGATTACAACACGTTTGTAAAAACACTGCGGTGTGCTCTCATCACGTCTAGCGATGCAGCTTTGGATAGCGCGCAGGAGCAAGAGGCGACGCCTAGGACCGATCTCGCCAGCAAGGCCTAGAGCTGCAGCTGTTTAAACAGCCGTCGTTTTAGACACCAAGAAAAATGTGATCACAGTACGTCACCCGAATCTGCAATGCTTGCATGTCTGTTTCAAGACCAGGAGCTGAGAAAAGTAAACAGGGTAGTGATGTTGATGTCACCTGGTATATGTAAATGCGAAACGTGAACAAGATAAAAGAGAAGAATGCAAAATCTAGGAGATGCGAAGCATGGCTAAGAAGAGGAAGCTTTGTTTAACAACAGCCGCCCATCTTGCCATTAAGTGCCTCTTTGATCTTGATGGCGGCGCCGCCCCGTCTCTGTGGCCGAATGTTGCTTGGATCCATATCTGCAAAGCTAAAGCGGCTCCCACTGCCTACGCGCCTCAGCGCCCTGTCCCCGTATGAAACACCGGATCCAGTTTTCTCGGGATCTAGCTTGCCCGATTCGATGGCCAATAAGATGCTCCTAGCAGCCAAGGCAAAAGGCGCCTCGACGTTTTCGCCCGTGATGCTCGAAGTCTCGAGAAACAAAACGCCATTTTCGTTGGCCCATTTGCTCGCTTCCAAATACCCCACTTCACGCTCATCATCGCCGCGATCCGTCTTGTTTCCCACTAGCACGACCACGAGATCCGGTGATGCTAACGCGCGTGCATCTGTGAGCCAGCGCGAGAGCGGCTCAAAGGTGGATCGTTTGGTAATATCGTATACGAGCAGTGCGCCTGCAGCGCCGCGGTAATAGCTCCGTGTGACGGAGCGGAATCGTTCCTGACCCGCCGTGTCCCAGAGTTGAAGCTTCACACTCTTGTTGCCGATCTTGATGAGTCGACTGGAGAATTCGACTCCGATTGTATGGGCGGACTGTTCCTTGAACTGATTGTGGATGAAGTGATGTAGGAGGCATGACTTGCCTGTGCCAGCCTCGCCAATGATGATGAACTTGAGTAGAAAGTCGTATGCTGCCGACATTTCTAGCGATGCGTGGTCGTCCATTGTCGCGATAATCCTCTGGACGATCCGATAGTTGGGATACCGAGGGCGGGGTTACCTGTGACTCTGTGCAGCGCCGGCAGGCTGCCTTGAGGAGAAGGGTGAGTGTATTAATCCCACTGTTACGTGAAATCTGGGCTGAGCCAGACTGATCCGCCAGATGGCTCTGCTGTATCCGATCTTGATCGCGCTGCGGAGAAGCCGTTCTAGTGATTCTTCACTGATAAGCTAGTTGACACAAAGTCTTTGGGAGTTTGAAGATGGACCGGATGAATTTCGAGGGCTGCGCTGTACACGGTTGCTAAAAGATATGTGGTCGCGAGGAGGCACTCGTGCTTGAGGTGCAGTAAGTGGCGATACGACGGGGGCGACGGCGCTCAAGATGGTGTGGAAAGTGATAGACAAATCGTGAAACTACGGTATTCAGGTGGGAAGTGGAGTGAGTGTCACAATTATTGCATGCGTGTGTGCAGTAGCGCGGGTTCAGTACAGACGCATGTTGGACTCACCACTCACTCACGACTGATTAGGCTGGGCTCGCTCGCTTTCAGCTCAGCGTCTACCCGCGCGAGATTCGTGATTGCGACAGCGTGAGTTTTCGTGTAAATCACGAAGATGGAACTCGGAAATCAAAAGTGGGGGCACTGCAGAACGGACAGCGTATTCGTGATTCTGTTTTTCAAACAAAGACACCACGACTAATTTAGTACAGCTGCTCCATACCACACTCCTAACCCAGCGCCAGTCGATACAGCAGTCACCTGAACGCCGTGGACAAGTATCGACAGATACGGAGCACAGATGCCGTCGCAGGAAGAATACGAGGCGACGCTGGCAGAAGAGCTCGAAGTGCTCGAAAGCATCTACATCGACGAACTTGAAACGGTCTCATCAGAACATTTGCGCATTCGCATCGAGCCAGAGGAAGATGTACTTCCGCTCCTTTTCTCCATCGGTCTCGAACCAGGGCAAGCACCTACGGAAAGTGTAGAGCAAGGCTCACGCTCACCTATCGTACTTTCCCTTGACATTCAGTGCACGCCAGAATATCCAGATGCACCCCCAAATATGTCGATCCACGTCGTCCGCGACACAAAGGGTATTCTTGGGCCCCAAACTGACGAAAGTGAAGAAAGCGGTACAGAATCTGGCACAGTAGAACGGCCTTCCGTAGCAGAATTGCAAGCAGAACTAGACGAGGTAGCACAGGATTCGCTCGGCATGGCCATGGTCTTTACACTGGCGTCACACCTTCGCGAGAGTGTGACGACGCTTATCCAGCGTCGCGTGCAGGAGATTGAAGCGGCTGCAAGTGCAAAGCGAGAAGCAGAGATTGAAGCCGAAGCTGAAAAATTCCGAGGAACAGCAGTGACACCCGAACGATTCGCCGAATGGCGCCTCCGATTTTTGCAGGAGATGGCGGAAAAGGAGAAGAAGGAGGAAGAAGCCAAGATGTCCAAAATGTCGGCAAAGGAGAGAGAAGATTACAAGAAGAGCAAGGTCAAGCCAAGCGGCAAACAGCTGTTCGAGAAGGGTGGCACGTTTGAAGACGACGATGCTGCCGAGGAAGGTGCCCAAGAAGTCGACTGGAGCTTGTACACGAGAGAGCAGAGGGAGAAGGAGAGGAGAGAACGAGAAGAGCAAGAAGAACTGCAAAGTCGTACTGACGGACTTGCTTTTGACGACGCTGAGGATGAGTAATCGTGAATGGTCTTCAATTCCTTGTCCCATGCGAATCACGATTCAATATCAATGTACTTTTATGCATGCCTCTATGACCCACGATTCACCGTTGACCTCTAGCTCTACAGTCGTGAGTCTGACATCTGTAAGTATTGTCTGAGCCTTTTGTCTTGGCACGTGCCCATGGCCATGACCCAGCGATCACGAATGTTTAGAGCCAAGGCTTGCCGTCGGCTGCCTCGGCTGTCCTGTAAATCACGAATGGGCCGGTCTTTGAAATCGTTAGTGAATTCGGTCGCGTCTCAGGCCACTTTGAACAAGAGACGTGAGAACGGTGCGAGAACATGTCTTCGCTTCTTCGCGCTTGGACCCTTGTGGGCGTGGATTCACGATTGGCATGGACCCTAAGCTCAAGTTTGGTCTGCCTCGCAGTTTGATGTTCACGGTTCACATGCTGCTGCTTCCGGCGACACTCACGACTCTTCAAGCCGCCGTACGACCCAGCACGAGCCTTCTTTCCTTCATCACCATCCATCCGAAATCTTTCCTTGCTTCGATTCGTTTGTTCATCTCAAGTTATCATCCACGATGGCCGCCACTGCAGCGATACATCGCCCTCGAACACTCGTTTCTGCCTGGCTCTTGCTCAGCTCTTTTGTCGTGGCTTGGGATGTTGGCTACATTCTGCTCCGACCCAGAAGCATGCTGGGCGGTGATTTACATTGGATCTGGTCACCATACTCGCTCTATATGAATGTCGACTACATTTATGGCCTGCCGTCTTGGAATACTAAGGATGGCTTCCCCGCTGCACAGTCCCTGATGAACGTCGGTGAGAGCATTCTTAACCTTCTCTATATCTACCTTGTTCACGTCAAGGCTACTCCGGCTTCACTTGCTGTTGCACCCATATATGGGCTCGTAGCTGTTACAATGACGCTCTCCAAGACCATTCTCTATGTCCTTAATGTAGGTTGTGTCTCGCCTCTCGAGCTTCCTAGAAGCACACGACTGACTATGGTTTCGCTCTCCTTTTGTGACAGGACTTCTGTTGTGGATGGTGCAAGACAGGCCACAATGACTGGTATACGCTTATAGTCTACTGGATTATTCCGAATGGTCTATGGATTCTGTTCCCCTCGATCATCGCTTTTATCTTCATCCAAGAGCTCTCCATATCCCTCAAAGTGGCTGCTGGAGTACAAGGTGCGATTGATCCCGTCCCTTTACCGTCTCTCTCACCGACTGCAGATGCGAACGGCGGAGAGAAGGAAAACGGTCTTAATTCAGAACGTACTTTAGAGGTGGGTCCTAATCCGTATCTAGTTGATCATTCGCAGCTCCCAAGCTGGGCACAGGACAACACGTGGATCGTAAAGGGCTACCGTCGCCCCGGAGCAAAACACCAAGATCCAAGGCTAAAAAAGTATGATCATGGAACAGCGTACAAGTGCTGGCGCAGTGTTTGGGCTTATTGGCACAACGAGACTGGTGAGTACCTCTCTAGAACAATGCATTTTGCCGCAGATGCCTGACGATTTAGATCATTGGAATCCTCGTGTTCACCGGTGTCGCAGTCAACATTCACACGCATCTCTGGGGTGCTGTGTTTTCCGTTGGCCTATTTGTCAGTCATCTTCTACAGCATCTCCATCTTCTTCCAAGCTTCCTTCGTCCTCTATCGCACCATGCCATCTTCTATCCCTCCAGTCTGACATTTACCACTGTCTCGGGCAAGGTCCTTCGCCTCGCTTCGGCTTCGTACCCCTTTTCGTCACCGACTAGCCACGCAGCTTCTGCCTCCTGGTTGCCATCAACATCTTCAAGGCTTCTCGCCCGAATATCGTCAATCTTCTTGTCTTCTTCTGCTTCTTCGGCAAGCACTGCCAGCACCAATCTTGCTGATCTCAGCGTTCGCGCTCCCGACACCCTCGATATTGCCGGTTTCACTGCGTTTTTTATCGGCTCGATCATCTGTCTCGGATTTTCGGCGAGCTACCACACCATCCAGTGTCACTCGCACGCGCTTGCCAAGCAGTTTAATAAGCTTGATTACATAGGTATCGTCGTCATGATCGTGGGCTCTTTTCTCCCTGCTTTGCATTACGGGTTTTACTGCCACCCGCACTACCAACTCGCCTACTCGCTGGCGATTACGTCTCTGGGTGCTTTGGCAATGTACGTTGTGCTAGCTCCGTCGTACGCTACCCCGGCATACCGACCCTATCGAACCGCGGTATTTCTCGTGCTCGGCTTGTCAGCCGTGGTACCTGTAGCCCACGTCATTCATATCTACGGATCTAGAACCATCACTGAAACTATGGGCCTACGATTCCTCCTTCTGTCGGGTGCTTTGTACGTCGTCGGTGCAGTGCTGTACGCTGCCAGAGTGCCAGAAAGATTTGCACCGGGAAAGTTTGACATGCTGGGAGCAAGTCATCAAATCTTCCATGTGCTCATTCTCGCAGCTGCTGCTGCACACTACGTGTCGATCAGAAGAGCGTACGCTTTTTGGCATACCGTCGAGTCGTTTAATTCAGCTGCCGAGAGCGCAAGAGCTGGAGTCTGTGCCGCGCTTCAAACCTGATCAGTTCTCCATGATTCGTTGTTGGATAGAAATATAAGCAAGACACAACCGTGAATGCATTCCGCTCAGCGTTAAGTTTACTGTCTATGCACAACTCGATTGGATTAGAACGAAAAACAGAAATGCTGAGACAATGGCTATGACCAGTGACGGATTCGTTTCGACCCGAGTCAAGGTCATTGAACGTGGAAGCTCGTCCAAAATAGGTAAGACGGAGCGTTTCGAGTTGTAGGTGTGCTGATCGGGTGACGCCAGATGTTTGAGAGAAACAGTAGACTTGGGTATTATCTGTGGGTCTTTGGCCAAATCGTGTGACGACGAGCAGGAGCTCGAAGCCAGTAGCGCATCAAGCTTGGATGCAAGCAGATCGATTTTTACATGCAGCTGATCAATCTCTTCACCGCTGCCCGCAGCAGCCGCAGTGGCAGTGGTAGCGATGTTCTGAACGTTTCCGTCATCTGCCGAATGCTGGTGCATGACCATGCCTGTCGAGGTACCTCCAATGTCCAGCTGTGAATCCATCTGCGTTTCGCTCAAAGACGGCATACGTGCGAGCGAGATGAGGTTGAGGTGGTGCAAGCACGACATCTTGGCTCGCATGATCGAATCAAGTCGACCAACGATCTGATCTGCATCGTCACCGCGTTCGGTTGAAAGAAGAATGTCTCCGAGGGTAGCTTCCTTCCTACGTAGCTCAGAGAGCTCCATCGAATTGAGATAAGACAGAATCCGGCCTTCGTCAGAACCGTGCTGACTTCTCGAGGTCATGCGGTGTGCTGAGACGGATGTTGGCGAAGAGTGATAGGTGAATTGCAGCCATTCCAGCAGGTCTGTTTCTGTCGGGGACACAACCACATCGCGCAAGTCGTTCAAGATCGACTTTAAGATCAGTTCCTTCTGCACATCACCCTGATCCACCTTAAGAAGCGGCTCGACATCCAAGAAGATGGAATACAATTGGCTAGACCATCTCACCAGGTTCTGGTGCAGCTTAAAACGTTCACTTCGCCAGGTCTCTCTCGCATTGTGTACAATGTTGCTCCTCAATTGTTTCGAAATCAGCGTGGTGATCTGTTGCCCCTGGGGCAGCATCTGCGCCCTGTCAAAGCGCAGCGTGTTGTCCATGATCGCATCGGTCGAATATGCCGCTGCATCCACATACTCTTGCGGTACCCTCCAGTTGTGCGATAGACCCTGGTTGAATTCGTCCAGACTCCATGCAGGCGCGCTTTTAGATTCCAGGATCGATGCTAAAGCTGAAGATAGTTCCAATCGAGATGCAATGGAGCGAGCCAGCGGGAGTGAGATCCATAGATCGTCCCAAGGCTCCAAGCCTGCTAACGAAACGTCGAACGACGATAAAGAGAGGTTGCATCTGAGAAGGCCTTGGATGAGTGTCAGCCCGGCAGCGTGAAACATCGGTGAGAGAGTGACGTACGGAACTCGGTGCTCCGGGTCCAGGATTCGAGTAACAGTGAAGGAGGTTGAAGGCGAGGTTAGAGAAGGAATCTCAGCCTCGAAACACGGGCAGAGAGCTGCGTTATGACGACGGGAGAGGTGCAGGACGAAGCGAAGCGGCGACGGTCGCCTTGCTTCAAGTCTCTGCCACAACTCGGTCGAGTTTTCGGCAGGCACCACAAATGGACCAGGGGATGTGCCGAGGAGGTTGTGAGTTGCTGACGATTCCAGCATCGTGCTGAACAGCCACTTTCAGGTCGTCTGTGCTCTCCGCAATGGCCAATCCGAAGTCTGGGCGTGTCTTGCGGCTAGAGGTAGGGTTGAGTCTAGAGAAGGTCACATATGCCGAACCGGGTGAGGAGGGGCCGGTGTTGACAGTTCGATGTGAGCGCCACCGATCGTTCATAAGATTCCAATTTCTTTGCATGCGGGAGGAAGAAGTGACGGAGACATATCATCGGAATGTGATGGTGGAAAAGAGCGAAGATAAAGAGGAGGTGAAAGCGGGGACTGGTCTACCAGAATGTGGGTCTGCGGCCTTTCGTTTCACGGCCTAAGAAACTCCTCCACACAAGCAGTGAGTCCAGTTTCGAAGTTACTGAACCCCTTTAGTCAGGCAGTCACTCGGATCAAACATGCACAATCGTGAATTCGCTGAGCGAACGAGGCCTGAAGCTCAGATATGATTAACGATACATACAAGGCGCAACGGCGGCTGAGCATCACATAGATACAGCTTGTGCTTTTTCAACGTCATTCAGCCAAAAATTGATGCGACAAATCGACCGCATGGTCATTTGCTCTTCTTACCCTCAACGGCGACTGTTTCTCTCCACGACTTGCGAGCCTTCCAGCCGAGCTCCTCTTCGCCGCTGCTCCACCACATGCTAGCTGCAAACCCAGGTCCCCCGACTAGAGTAGCAGCAATAAATCCTGCCGTGGTCTTTTCCAGCCATAGCGAGCCTGCGGGTGCCTTTGCGATCGCTTTGTCACATTCGATTTCCAGAGGCGACCTGGCCTCGCCCGTTACAGGATGCACCGCTGACTTGTTCCTGAAGGTCGTCTTTTCGGCCACCACGAGCAGAGTCAGCGCAACAGCCGTACCGGCAATATCGCCGAACCAGAAGATAGAGATAGCATCAAGTTTCTCTCCTTGGAAAAAGTAGCCGCGAAGGACGCGATTGAGACCGTACCAGTAAATGAAAGCAGAGAGAGCGGCCATCTTGCGGTAGTACGACCAAGTACGTTCGAACGCATAGCTTACACCCTCAGCATCGTACCTTCGGATGACGCTGCGAGAGGTTGCTTCATCGTTGACTTTGGGAGTGCGGAAGCTGACCCAAGCGATAGGAAGGTACGTCAAGCCTGCGAACTGGATAGCCAGAGCAGCGTAGTTCCACAATGCGCCTTTAGTGTCGGCGAGTACAGTAATGATTGCAACGATACCAACGCCCACATGCAGAAGATTCGCGGTGTAGATGTTATAGGCCGGCGTCGGCACTGGAAGCACGGACGCCTTCGAGACCTTCATGGAACTGTATGCCGCAGGGAGATAGACGAGCGAGAAGAAGATGCAAGACCAGGGGCCGAGACCTGCAGCAGCGCCAATCGTATTGAGCAATACAAGCACGACTCCTGCATTGAGGGATGATTTGCGATTAGGCGAAACAGCTTGGAAGCAGAGGCGATAAGAAAGCGGCAGGGTGAAGGCGATCATGATGGCAAACAAGCCCACGTTCAGACGCTTTTGGGTGCAGCGCTGGAAGAAGCCCATAGTGACGCACAGGAAATTGTCAAGCATCGGTACCGCACCATGCGTGACATCCGTAGCCAGTTTCTGGCGCGATGGGAGGTTGCAAGAGGTAGCCGATGTGCGAAGCGAATCATCTTTCGAGAGAAGGAAAGCCGTGTATTCAGTTGCAGCACCAGCGAGCAGACCAGCGAGCGCAAGACCAAGTATGGGTAGCAGCGATCCTTTGGCCATCTTGACGTTGTTCCGGGAGCGATGGGTCCAGTAGAGAGAGGTGTATGGTAGGGAAGAAGGCTGACGGGTACAGATGTGAGAAGGTATGGATGGACACGTGAAATATTGGGCACGCCAACCTATGTAACCGCGTCAAACTTTCACGGCTCTGGAACGTGCGCAGCGTCTCATGTCTGCAGCGAAAAATATTCAAGACTCCACTCATGTCTCTTTCCGGTTGATCGCCGAACCGTGGCTCTGTGACTCGTGACTCTCGTTTCTCTTTCCAGTCGTGAGTTAAATTAACTTAGCGCTTTTATTTAAAAAGGCAAACCCTAACATGCAAAATCGATTCGCTTGTTGTCTCGAGCACGTCACACGCCGGCACTCGGAGCGGCGTTGAAGAGGTCGTGTCTTCTCTGCCTTAGCCTCGGCAGAAACAATCAGGAATCGACATGCACAGCTGCACAACACAGCTATCAGGCACCTGACAGATCCTCTTCTGACACTTGAACGCCTTTGTCTTGGCATTGATTGGTAGGGATTCGTACACTGAGCACTTTGACATCCACCACTACGTGCTGTAAACGAAAACACGAGATGGTGCTCGGTTTAGGAAAGAAAAAGAGCAAAGTGCTCCAGACAGCATCTACCACAGAATCCAATATTACTGCACCCGGCAGCAACCCTCATCCTCAGAAGCGAGGCTCATCACGGCTCGCTCATGGCCGAGGTCAAGTGGAGGATAATCTTGCTGTTCCGACACGATACAAGTACGGTAACGAGATTTCCAAGGCGGCTGTTGATGTTGCAGGTCTTCCTGTCAACGTATTTGGGCTTGATGAGCTCACACCTGCTCCATCTCGCGCAAGTGCACCTCCCGCGCCACCGGTTTGCGTGGTAATCCATATGCATGGTCGAGGCGGCTCGGCTGACAACGAGGAAAGGATTGCTCGTCAGCTCTACGACCGCATTTCACGTGACAAGGCAGCCTACCGAGCCCAACAGAATGGCGGCCTCATTGCTACCACATCCATGCAGCGCGATCATTTGCTCGTTACCTTTGATGCTCGCAATCATGGACACCGCACCACCAACCCAGAAGGGCAGAAAGCATGGAAGCAAGGAAATACACGGCACGCAATGGATCTGTATGGTATGATCGTCGGCGACGCACGCGATGCATCTTTTCTTGTCGATTTCTTGCCTTGCTATCTTTTCCCACAAGATGACAGAACGGTGGCCGAGTGGGTGATCACTGGCAAATCTCTAGGAGGGCACTCTACCTGGCACGCGCTCGCTGAGGATCCCCGCTTCAAGATCGGCGTACCTATGATCGGCATGCCCGATTTCTCTCGGCTGCTCGCTTCCCGGACAAGAACTTCATTCGTGACCAACGGGCCGCCATACGTACCAGCGAGTCTCAAGGCGCTGGCCAACCAGATTGATCCGGCACGCACCGCGTATGATAGCTTTGATTCACGACGAAACCCCTTTTGGGGCAAGAAGATCTGTGTGCTCAGCGGAGCCGAGGACAAGTTGGTGCTCTGGGACTGGAATCATGACTTTCTCAAGGCGCTTGTCGTGGGTGAGCCTACGGGTCCCAAGGGCGAGATGCCAGGTTTGAAAATTCACAGGAGACCAGGCGTGGGCCATGAAGTGACTGAAGAGATGGTGGAGGAGGCAGGCGAGTGGATATGGAGATGGGGCATCGTGGTGCCAGAGTAGTTGTAACCAAGTGCTGCGAGTGTGGAGTAAGAACGTCACTTCACGGCCGAGAGACGATCACAGATCGCAATCACGAATCTGTGAGCAATATTCACGATCGTGACTTTCCCTCGCTGACCAATCGCAAAGGTGTTGTTTAGAAATCCAAATTTGGCCAGAAGCAAGCAATCTTCGGGTGCTGCAGCAGCTGCTGTTCTCACATTCATTTCCGGCTGTCCGGTCTAACGCGCGCACCGGCCTACGCACACATACTCGTGACTCTCACCACCTTGCTCTTCTTTTAGGCTTGTCTTCCTTCACCATCCCCATCGCCTATCGCACTTTTTCTGTGCCATACCACTACGTCCGCTTCGCATCGCATTCAGTGCCGCACTCTTCTGTATTTTCATCCTACACTTCAACCCCACTAAGCACACTAGAGTCCTCCACATCATGGGAAAGCAAGTCGACCTGAACGAGCTCAAGAACCACAAGTCTGGTGAGTTTCCTCAAAGTCGACCTTGAGTGCTAAGCCGATTTAGCTCTTTACAGACTGGAATACTGACCAACATGTCCATAATTGCCCTATGCCTTGTGCCTACCTTTGACCTGCTCTCCGTCTCATGGCTGCGCGTTCGACCTCACAGAGGATTCGGCTTGGGTTGTTGTAGAGGGGAAGGTCTACGATGTCACTGGATTCCTTGACGACGTAAGTACCATTACAGGGTCTTCTGAAGGAATTGCATGTGAGATTTGTTCTGACAAAGAGTCTGTTCTCGGTCCTCTTCTGTTCCGAACGATATGATTCAACCCTGCTCTTAGCATCCAGGAGGAAAGAAGATTTTGCTCAAGAACTGTGGCAAGGACGCCACAGAGGCTTTCTGGACCTACCACAGCGAGAAGATCCTCGAAAAGGTCGCCCAGGAGTACCACATTGGCGAACTCAAGGACTCCGCTAAGCTCTAATGATGATCAGCGATCGCATCTGAAGTCATAAAGAACAGTTTTGTCCATACACAAGTGATCGTTGGTTGATGATACCATTTCATAACGTCACCACTGCGCGTCGCTTTGGTCTCGTCTTCGGGAAGGTTGAGTGAGCGACTACACGATGATCAGCCTAGCTATCAGCCTAGCTGTGAGGTTGAGTCTGAGTATTTGACAGGCAGGGATGCTGTTCTCGCCAGAGCAAGGAACCAAGACGGGAGAGTCAAGACAGCGTCTATTTGTGATTGGTCTCGCCATTTGCCCGGACAAGAAAGCCAGAGTGCAATGAACAACAGACAAAACAGCTTCAGCTCGAGTTTCCGTCCTAACTAACCGAACTTATGTGCCATGACGAAACTGCCGTGAACTATGTGATATCAGGGTCTTACCAGCTTTTTCGACCGTAATTTTGAGATTCACAGATTCGCGATTCAAGATTCCCGTGTTTGCTAGGCTACCTCGTTTGGAAAAGCCTTCCTCATGATTCTTGCTTCGTCACCTTTCCGCCTTGCCCTTTCCACCTCAATTGCGGTTCCTGGTTCAAGATGACAATATGATCACGAAGCAGCATGCTGAGAGCTCTACCTTACTTGCTCCATATGCTCGCCAAGACTGGAAACACAGCGATCGTATCAAGCGCGAATCCCGGCACATCTACAACAAACTTCACTCGATCTCTCACGACTCTGCATTCGTTCATCAGATCCACTCGCTCTTCTCTTCTCTCCTACTCATAGCAAATTTGAGATGCGGAGCATGGTACACAGACCCAACGATCACCTCTGCCGTCTCGTACTTCAAGTCCACTGATGGTCACACGCATCAATGGAGTTTCAGCTTGAAACGGTCCAACCTCCACCTGGTGCCTGCAATTGCTCATGCAGGAGGAGCGATCGTTGTCGACTCGACCAGACGGGGGAAAAGCATGCCGGATGCTTTAAGCAAGACCATCCCAATCTGGTGCGCCGTGCTGAACAAGGCATCGAACAGAAAATTTGGCTGCCCTCCGGAGAACAAAGAGGGTTTCCTCTTGCACACTCCACAATGGTTGATTCCGCCGACCGAACACGATCAGATTCTGGCAAAAATTGATAGCTTTGTGACTTCATTGCTCGACTCGGACCTCGAAGTTCCGCAGCTGAAGAAGCCGCTCAAACCGATCTTCATCACACCGCAGACGGATCTCGATACGATTTCAGAGTCGAAACAGGCAGTCTTTACTCCAATCATCCTGGTGTCGACATCGAAGTTCATCCTGGACTCAGCGCAGCTCAATGCGCATGATATCGAAAACTCGCACAGATCCAAAGACAAGTTCATCTATGTACAAGGAGCAGGTGACGATCACGAGAACTGGGCACGCGGCCTGACTCCAGAAGCGTTCTGGAAGCATCGTACGCAACTTCTTGCATGCGACAAGGAAAGCCTTGAGGCACTGGTGGACACTATAGTTGCAGAGGAGGCGTCATCCGTTCAACCAGGCGGATATTGGTTCACACCACTTTCCGTATCACGTCTTACTGACTGCCCGCCAGTTGCGACTATCGCTTCTGAAGGTGGATCAGACGTACAGATTGGAGCCACAAGAGTCTCCATTGGCACTCGGACAGCACATCACGTCTTTTCAGCTCAAGAGAAAAATCAATACGGCTTGATCATTCACTTTACTGGCTCACCGATGTCTGCCGTTAGCGATGAGCAAACCAGTCAACTCGCTGGATCTCTCTCGTCTCTCCGCCTCTCGCCGGATATAGAGCCCAGAGCAAGGATCCTCCAACTTCAGATGTCACCGAACAAAAAGGGTATATTAGCTGTCCGCACTGCCTATTCACCAGCCATTGATCTAGCCCATCGCACACTTGTCTCCGCACCTTCTTTGTCGACAGACAGAGCTCAGGTACTTATCTGCTGTCAGGACGGCAAAAATTTGTCTGGAAGCCTTGCGGTAGCTATCCTAGCATCGTGCTTCACAGACCAGCGCCAACTGATCACAGATGATACAGCTCGATCACAACATACAGCTGAAATCAGCAAGGACACAACAAAGAGAAGATTGCAGTGGCTTGTCAGTGCCAATCCTCGTGCGGCACCTAGCCGAGCATTTCTTCTCCGCGTCAACGAGCTTCTCATCAGTCCTCGTCGCCGACCGACTAGGAGCAATGCATAGAGCATCAATGTATTGTACCGGACTTTTCAGAGCAACGCTATAGAGCAATGAGATCAAAAGCTGCCACTGAGCTGACCACCATACTCATCCCTTACACTCTGACTGGTTCCGCTCGGTGAATTGGGTGCAGATGAAGACGATTCCGAGTCCGATTCAGCTGCGCGTGTTTCGCCCAGTACCATTCTTGCACGTTTGCGTTTGGCTTTGGCGTGTGCGTAATCCAGTTCTGCCTGAGCCTGGGCCAAACCTGGCTCGTCCAAGTCTCGCTCCGCTTCCAGACGGCGTGCCCGATTCTTGACGTCTCTCGCGCTTCCCCCTGCTCCGGAGGATACGTCGATCTGAGTAGCCTTGGACAGCAGCAGTTCGTCTTCAACACCGCAAGCTATGCGCGTTGGTTGCGCAGACGTAGGCCGAATGTTCTTCTGATTCGGCGGAGAGCTGTGAGACGATTGCCGCTGGCCTGACTTGGCGTAGATGTCTTCTTCGACATAGAGCATGAGGTTGATGACGCCCGAGTCGAGTGTTTTGATTGGACGTATTTTGGGGGCCAGGCCATCCGCATCGTGTCCGTTGCTCGGGCGATTGCGGCAGGCTCCAGAAGAACGCCCTAGATTTTCAGCATCAGCAGGAATCCAATCTCCTGTACTTGCTTCGTTCTGATCCTTTCCCAGAGGCGGCATGTCATCGTCTACCATCTCGAGCACCACAGCGAACGTGAGCTCAGCGGTAGATGCGACGTCCCCGTCATGACCCTTGAAAGCTACTGCGGTCGGCATGTCGTACAAAATTCCGTCGACAACCATGAGCTTCTGCATAAATCCTCTAAACATCATCTCAAGCTCATTGCTCGTCACATTGTGGGATATCGCCAGATCTCTGTCTCGCTCGTCCATCAATGAGAAGGGCTGGATGTAGTCCAGGTTGAAAACAAAGCGCTCGTATGCGTCGCCAGGGCTGGCATTGCTACCATCGCTCGAAGTTGGTTCGACTGAAGATCCGCATCCTTGTATACGGTCAGTCGGATCTATGACAATATTGGGTCGAATGACGAGAATGACTTTGCGGACGGTACTCTTCTCGATCTCGATTCGAAGCGCCGCCAATACGCGGGAAATGTATTCGTTGAGTCCAGGATGTCGTGATTGGTAGCAGGGATGACTGTACTTTTTGCGTCGAGCAAACACATCGTATGGGTACACTGACCGCATACATAGAATCGTGTGAAATGCGACCTCGAGAAAGTCGATGATGCCGGACACAAGTTGATTGTAAGAGAGTGGTGAGTCTTCTAGCCGGTCCCGCGGTGGAACCGCCTTTGAGTGATCACTGTCAAGCTGACGCGCTTTGCCTTTGTCCATTTGCGGTTAATGAATGAGCGATGGCTCGCACAGCTTCAGCCGGCGAAGGAGTTCCCTACAAGACTGGCGCGTTGAGGTCGTGAACGAGGCGTCTTCCCATGCTGTGACCGATGCTGGAAGATCACAACCTTTGTAGCTGAGCATTCAGGGTCCAGTTATGTACAAGAAAGTCATAAGCTCGGAAATCGGTTGTCATCCTCTACATTTCAAGAAGAAACTAAAAAGCTGTGACCCTTCTTCCATCTTGCCCAACAACATCCTACAATCGTTCTAAGCATTCAAGCAGCTCCCCGCCTCTTCTTTTTCCAGGTAGAGGGAGCCTTCCATCGACCATGTGGAAGGTCAAAATGATGGCTTCAAGCTGTCTGACTTCCAGCAGCTCGATTTCCCTCATGGAGTCGATACTTCTTCCTCATCAGACGATCCGTGCGGCCACAACCGTCACCCATGCAGGCTACAAGCGAAGAGAAAGGATACAAGAAAGCTCAGCATATGGTGGAAAGCATACAATCAAGCCGGAGGCATCGTTAGCAGCAAGGCCAAAATCAAGAACACGCGCTTTTCAAGGGTCAACACGCCAGCAAGACAAGGTTGCGAGTCCTCCGTACAATAATAAGGACGAGAGAAGGAGTAATTATGCATATAGCATAAAGAATGTACGTAAGGATACCTCTACCTCCTTCTTTGTCAAAAAGCAGTCCTCAGAAAGCACATCTGCCGATGCTCCTCAACAAATACAAGAGAAAGGTCACAAATGCTTAGAGGACTCACAGACTACAGCCTCAATAGAACGTGATACGCAGTACGTACTCGACAGAGAACAAGCCGCAGAAGAGGAAGCGCAAAGGCGAGATGAGCTTTCCACAGCTCAAGATCGACTGCGGGAATTTTTCTCCAAGGCCAAACAGAGCAGTAGCGCTCTCGCCTCACCCAAAGTCACATCTGCATCTATCCCAGAGGCTGAGAGTCCGACGCCTGAAGACGAGGCATATGCAGCCATCGAAGGAACACGATCAAGGTCGGAGATCGAAAGGAATCAAGAAACAGTCGCATCTGTGTCCGATACGTCTTTGACATCTCCCAAGTTTACGCGTCCCACTCTTGCTCAACTTCAAAGTGTAGAATTGGATCAATTTGCCGGACTCTACCAGTCTCAGACTGCCTGGAATCCGAACCAAGACATTGTGCTCATGCAAGATGGTCCCGAGCGCAAGTCGTTGGTTCGCGAGGGGCTTATGCAAGGTGGTCGACAATACATTGTTGTCATCTTGGATGGGGACAATCTGCTCTTCGATCCTCGTCTACTGAACAAAGGCTACGAAGGAGGCAAGTTCTTCTGTGAGGAGCTACGTCAACGCATCGCCAAGAAGCATCGCTTGATACCACAAAAGCTCGATCTACGCATCCGCTTTTTCTCTTCCCAGAATGCGCTAGCCAGCGTCCTTTACCAAAAGCGAGTGGTTAGGAAGGAGCTTCTCTTCGACTTTCTACAAGCCTTGACGGACGCTAATCTGAACAACTATGTCGTCAATGTTGGACGGGGGTTTCAAGCAGCCGATCTGCGAGTCAAGGCCGCTTTGGTTGATGCGATCCTAGATCCAGGATGCTTTCGTGCTTATTTGGGAGGCTTGGATGATTTCGGATATAAAGAAGATCTCAATGCGATCCATGAAATGGGTCTTCTTGAAAGCAGGGTTCACTTGATTCAAGTGCCAGGCTACGCCGTCGAGTCCAAGGTGTACAAGCGATATGCGCATCGGGCGATCGACCTCGATTACCTGTTCAAGAATCAAGAGACTGCTCTGCGGAGCATGGAGAATTATGTAAGTGTGGTCGGATCCGGACGGCAGATCTGGGGGCGCCAAGAATCTTCGTCTCGCCCTCGTGGCCAAACACTCTCGGCTAAAAGCTAGGCATAAGTTGTAAGCCGCAACCCTGCCAGCTCCCAGCTTATTCTTGAGCCCTGTCAGCTCTCTGAGTTGCTGAGAGATGCAGCAGCATTATCATACTAACATTTCCTCTCTCGTTATCCTTTTATTTTTTGGGGGAGCTCGCTGCGCCTTGTTACGCATCATCTTCTCGCGTGCACAGAATCGTGAGGCGTTTGACACCGTTGATGAAGTGACAAAGACGACTACGTCGACACCGTGCGTCTTTTACCATCTCACCGAAAAGGGCTGCTTGCAAGGTGATATGTGCACTTACTCGCATGAGCCCATCTCAACAGCTCACAAAGAGGGTATCAGATTTCGGCTCAAGCATCGAAAGTGTCCTACCCTCTCAAGGGGTGAGGAATGTCACTTTGGCGACGATTGTCTTTTTGCGTAAGTTTCTCGCTTCTCCCTTCTTGGATTCCATTGCCCGGTCCTCCGTTTTGTCCATTGTTTTCCGGCGGCGTCGAGCATGGCAACAAGCGGACTCTCAACGGTGGCGAAAATGTCAGATGGTTCCGAGCAGACGTCTGACCTATCTAGACCCTTTCCGCATGCCCCTTCTTGAACGACAGGCACTGATCTCGCTTGCGACACGATTTGAAGCCGTCATGGAACCAGCATCATCTATCAAGCGCTGCCAACACCGCACTCCGATCACGAATACTGTTGCATCAGGATGTCACCTTGGCGCAAGGCCGGGGCCGTTCATAAGGACAGAGACTACAATTTAGCTTAACATGACATTTCCGGATTGACTGGCTCACTGATGACATTATGGGTCAACCAGCTCACGGAATTAACCATCGGCAGACGTTATCAGTTCCGTTCAGCAATTCGGTACAGGAACGACAACGATGACTTGGAGGCACATGGTCACACCGTCTAAAACACCCGGCTTTGCCAGGTACACAGATCGCCGAAATGATGGACAGGGGGAGTTTGACTATCCCACGTGTGCTGGGCGGCACAGGTCTTGGCATCCTCAGCCATTGGGAGCTTGCCATTTTCAAGACTGCTCGTTGTATGCTCGTCTGTCTTTCGGAGCAAGCCTCTCCGGTCCTTCAGTTTCATCATTGCAAGTCGACCGTAACCCAAAATGGATCAGCATTGTACTATAAATCAGTGTACACCTTAACTGGGGCTCTCATGATGAGTTGATCGCTTTTAGCAAGACATCGGCACGTTCTCTTGTCACCATTTTGATAAACGTTGGTTATCGTCATCCTCTCAAGTTTGATGGCAATCGTGATTGCTACTGGCTGATTTGACTGCAATCGCGACTATTTTAGACCAAACTCGAGACTTGTATTGCCAAAGCGAAGAATCTAAACACGACGTCGAAAGCAAAAATGTGAGTATAAATCTCCGGAGGGGACAGAACAGAAGCGGAGAAATAGGCAGCACATCAGCGTGGTAGCCTAAATCGGCAAGTAGTCTCCACATGCCAAGCCCGTCATCAGACTTACGTCAATTTGCGTGACCGTCTCATATGTAGGCACCTGAAGAGAGCAAGAATATACACGTCTTGGCAGCATCTTGGCACAAGCTGTACCAGGTCTTTTGACAGGCCAAGCGCCATCCTCGAAGCTTGCTCAACGTTTGCAACCAGAAATTTCGAACCATCCGCAAAGGTCTTGGCCTGCTTCTTTTATCTTCTCTGCCGTATCCGGTTACAGGTTCTGTATTCCTTCTGCATCGTGCCTGGCACATTTGCTGCTTCTTCGAATCACCATTTCCCGCTAACTAGCCACAACTAGCCCTCAATGATGACGCATTAACTCGCTCACTCCGCCCTGAGCGTCGCTAAACTCCGCTGAGCTGACCCACTATCTTTTTGTTACTGTCTGCTGGATCCTTGATATTTCTCGCTTTCAAGCTGCCACAGTGATGGCGCACTCTTCGCTTGTGCTTCAGTGCTTACGGCCAGATGCCAATGGCTGCGTTGCTGATTATCACTTATCTGCAGAAATCGTCAATGATGCCGCCCGCCGCGGTCTTGGCATTCAGCAGCCACGCTTTGCGGACACCAAGCGCGTGGCCTTGGTCAAGTAGTGTCATCGCTATCCTGAAATGATGCGCAACCCTCTGTGACTCTGAAACTGCTTGCTCGCGATCAGTATGCCTCTTCCAAAGCCCAGACACAGCACAAGTGCCCTGAACTTGATATCTTATGTCGGCTGCCTTCGGTCTTGGCTTTTCTTTCCGGCTCTTTCCAGGGTCCCGTCCTCCCTGTATCTCAGAAAGCGTTAGTGGGACCGATCCAAAGTTGTAAGGTATATAACCTCGAGCCTCCGGCGGCTTCTTCAATCTCCTTCTTTCCACCAACCCCAACATCGATCAAGGCTAAACTATTTCCCCTTCCCTCAGCTCTATGCTCCCCCCTGCCTTCTCTCCATACCCTTCAACATTCCCGACTAGATTCAGGGACGCCACTTGCTCAACGCTCAAGCTTCCATAGCCCTCGAGCGGCCCTACATCAATCTACACATTCTGCTTGTCGACCTACCTGTCCGTGATAGGCGACTGAGCTCTCAGTTCAAGACAGCAGGTTCATCTCTTCGACCACGCCACTAGTTCAAGATGGTGCACAAGAAAGAAGACAAGTTCCCACGCAGCGACACCGTTCAAGGTCCCGATATTTCAATCGAAGATGCCCTCGAAGCAGCATGGCAGCACCACTACACCAGTGTGATGCGCGCTCTCGGCGTCGAAGATGCTGAACACGGTCTCAACAAGAAAGACATCGAGTCGCGACGCCAAGAGTTCGGTCAGAACATGCTCGAAGGTGGCGACGAGATCAGCATCTGGAAGATTATGGCGCACCAGATCGCAAACGCCATGACTTTGGTCCTCATCCTGGCCATGGGCGTCTCCCTCGGCATTGGCTCGTGGATCGAAGGTGGTGTGCTTGCCGGTGTCGTTGCTATCAACATCATCGTCGGCTTCTTCCAGGAGCTTTCGGCTGAAAAGACCATGAACGCACTCCGTAATCTGGCTTCTCCTACGGCTCGCGTCATCCGCAATGGTGACGGCGAGACCATTTCTGCCAACGAGGTAGTACCAGGCGACATTATCGAGCTCACCACCGGTGACACGGTCCCTGCTGACTGCCGTCTCATCGATTCGATGAACTTCGAGACCGACGAAGCTCTGCTGACCGGTGAGTCGCTTCCAGTGGCCAAGGACCACAATCAAATTTACTCTGCCGGTGAAGATGTTGGTGTTGGCGACCGACTCAACATGGCTTTCACCTCATCCACCGTTTCCAAGGGACGAGCCACGGGTGTTGTTGTCGGCACCGGAATGAACACCGAGATTGGCAAGATCGCCGACGCCCTCCGCGGTGCCGCCAAGGCTCAAAAGATCCGTGACGTCAAGCGCAACGCTTATGGCAAGGCCCTTCCCCACCATTACGTGCAGGCTGGTGCACTCACCATCTGGGACAAGATCAACAACTTCCTCGGCACCAACAAGGGAACTCCGCTCCAGCGTCGTCTTTCGCAGCTCGCTGTTGCTCTCTTCTTCGTCGCTGTGCTCTTTGCCGTGATCGTATTTTTGTCCAACAACTGGACAGACAATGAAGTCATCATCTACGCAGTCGCCACCGGCGTTTCCATGATTCCTGCCTCGCTCACTGCCGTTCTCACCATCACTATGGCCATGGGCAGCAAAGCTATGGTCAAGAAGAACGTCATTGTCCGAAAGCTCGAGTCGCTCGAGGCTCTTGGATCCATCAACGACATTTGCTCAGACAAGACCGGTACTCTCACCCAAGGAAAGATGGTCGTCCGCAAGGCTTGGGTTCCCGCTTCCGGCACCTACAGCGTTTCGGAGACCAACGAACCTTTCAACCCTACACTTGGCGAGGTCTCCGTCAACAATGTTGAACCTCGTGATGCCAAGGCAAGTAGAAACTCTGGTGAAGGAGAGGTTGTTGCTCGCTCTGGCAAGTCGGACAAGGTCAAGGGCAACGATCGCTTCGAAGACTTTATGAATGTTGCATCGCTCTGCAACCTAGCCACCGTGTTCAAGGACAAGGAGACCCACGCTTGGACTGCCCACGGCGACCCTACCGAATGTGCCATCCAGACCTTTGTGACGCGCTTCGCCTGGGGCCGACTCAAGCTGACCAAGGGTACCGATGCAGACAAGGAAGTCACCGAAAAGGACCGCACCGCGGCCAAGTGGACTCAAATTACCGAATACCCCTTCGACAGTTCTGTCAAGCGCATGGCCGTTACCTATGTCAACAATCAGGCTCAGGAGAGCTATGCGATGATGAAAGGTGCCGTCGAGCGTGTTCTTGAATCGTGCACCTCAGCGCAGACTGCTGAAGGCAAGATCGACTTGGACGAAAAGTTCGAAAAGCGTGTTCTTGAGAACATGGAGGCACTCGCCAGCCAGGGTCTCCGAGTTCTCGCTCTCGCCCACCGCAAGCTTACGGAAGCCGAGAAGGAGCTCGACGAGGAACTCGAGCGCGAAGATGTCGAGGCCAACATGACTTTCCTCGGTCTCGTTGGTCTTTACGATCCTCCGCGTCCTGAAACCGCCGGCGCTGTGCGTAAGTGCAAGGAAGCAGGTATCACCGTCCGCATGCTCACTGGTGACCATCCTGGTACCGCCAAGGCCATCGCCGTGGATGTTGGCATCGTGCCTCGCAACACTACGCGATTCTCGAAGGCAGAGTTGGACAGCATGGTCATGACCGCGGCACAGTTCGACAAGCTGTCTGAGGACGAGATTGATGCGCTTCCTCAGCTGCCCCTCGTCATTGCTCGATGTGCACCTCAGACCAAGGTGCGCATGATCGAGGCGCTCCACCGACGAGGCAAGTTCTGCGCCATGACGGGTGACGGTGTCAACGATTCGCCCTCTCTGAAAATGTCGGACGTCGGTATTGCAATGGGCATGAACGGATCAGATGTGGCCAAGGATGCTTCTGATATCGTGCTCGTGGATGACAACTTGCGAAT